>NW_024537630.1:0-217988 GCF_016628075.1 Suillus paluster
GGTCGTGTATGGTCTTGTTAGGCCATCCAAGACACTGTAGATAGTAGTTCCAATGAAAATCACTGGAAAATGCACTGGTGCTGAATGTTTCAGAGTAACTTCCACTGAAACTGCATGCAGTTAATTTCATTGGATTGCTGATTCTGAATTTCAGCTGATCACCCTCGATTCAGCACCATCCTTTCAGTAGAAAATTTACTGAATTGGATTCAGCTCCGCATGGGTCGGGGCCCGTGTTTTAACTGGTACCCTGGCATACCCATGCCTTCCTAATATGGTAATTTGTTTGGCGTTCAGTGTCAACTTGGAATCGAGACTTTGATGAGATTACCATATGAAACTTATGTATACATGAAGCTAATCACTATCCAATGTATCCGAACCGTCTCCGATCTGATCGTTGCCACCAGGTGCTAACCACCGGTCGATGATAAAGGTTTCACCTCGTGTCTGTACTCGGCCAACAACTGCCTTGATGTTTCGTGTGTCCGTGACTACTGGTGCAACAGACTCTTTGTATCCAACTGGGGATATTGACGCATCTGTTCCATCCGTCTTGCATGGTGTTATAAGTGCAAGGATGAGTGTCGTGTTGCGTAGGAACCTGTAAACTTTGTGTTCACCAAGCTCACAAACTAAAATTTTATCCAGCTGGCCGTAACCGATCACATCAACAGGTTGTGACCCCCCCGCGTCAGAATATGAGACTTCAAACTACATCAAAAAATAAATAATGTCAGCTGCAGCCACACTCAAGGTGAAAATACTCACTCGAACGAATGAATTGTCGCGATACTTTGCATTGCTCACACCCCTCAGAGCATATTTAGTCCTGATCGAATCACCACCACTGATTATCCTCATTTTCCCCCACAGATGCATCACAAATGGCAAGTGCACTGCAAGATCATTGCACCGTCCTCCAAGAACCTGGGAGAGATACACTCTGATTCGTTTGTGGGTGTCTTCATCAGGTGCATAGCTTGAACAACACGGTGTTCGCAAGACAAGTTCAGGATCTGGTCCATAAGCCTGCTATTAAGTGTTGCATTAAACTCACGACTTCCATGACTTACAGTTTTCGAATGATTGTTCATTCTCTAATTCTTGTTGTCCACGGCGTGGATTGAGGTCTTTGAGCTCATCTTGGAGGTCAAACTTGCTACTGAGTTGGCTAAGGTATGCAGTGTATAAAACAACACAGGAAAGACCACTCCACGGGTGCCGTTTCGAACGGAGACCAGTTTTGAGGTGCAGGCAATACCGCTCAACATAGAATGTCCAGTGGACCCAAGCAGGTCCACACATGCACAGGTCTTTTGCGACATGCAGACATCCATGAATTGGGAGTGTGCAAACTGCTAACCTATCTTCCTTGAATTGATAGTAATAGCTGTTGGCATCGAGTGAGAATATTTTAAATGGAAATTGATTTAGTTACCGCTCGAACTCTCTAACCCACTCCGCAAACCCTCGCTCAAGATTATTGATCTCTTGTGTGGTGATTTCGAGCTTGACAGATGTCTTCATCAAGGAGATGAGTTTGCACATGTAGATGTAGTATTTGACCTGTGGAAAGCGATTTCGGAGCATGATGGGTGCAATATGAATGAACCAGAAGCTCCAAGCTTCGGTTGTAAAGGTTGATCTATCAACAGCAATATTACCTAGAACCCGCACAAAAGCAGTAGGTATTTCCTTCACCGCCTCCACTGTTTCAGCGCCAATTTCTTCCCAGACATGTGGTGCAAGTTCATAATCCTCGCTGCCAACATCCAACATCTTGTAATGCCCCATCCACAGGTCAACGAGTTGTGGGATAATATTCTCGAGGAACAGGTGCATCCATTCCCAAGGAGCACAATTTGCATAATCAATCGAATTGACACGACGGAGTGATGGCTCCCCCTTTATTCCATGTTCTTTTGCAAGGTGCTCTCTCTGGCGCTTTGTTACCGTAGCATCCAACTCCTCCAGGACACCAACAAAACCCTCATGTGTGCGTAAAGGGAGGTCAAGGGGATTATATGATTGGCAGGTCTGATTTTCTCGTCGAGGTGTTGTGAGAGGTGTATAATAGTTTGTCCCTCGTGCACTGATCTTGTGAACACCTTTCATCTCGCAAGATCTGCACGGAGAATATCCATTGTGTCCTTTGATATTCAAAAGTTTCTCGATGGCAATGATATCCCCGTTCTTGAAAATGTTATAGGCATAGAGGTAAAAGTTGGTTTTATCAGATGCATCAAAGGTTCGAATACCATCGGCAAGTTCAGCAAGCTCGTTGTCGAGAGGGCAGATAAATGATGCAAGATCTTTGGGCTGATGAGGACCAGGGATGACACCAACACACCGAACATTTTCGAGGTGTGTTTGGACGAGAGGAGGAAGGTTGAGATTCATTAGGAGGAGTGGTGTTGCAGATGGACCACTTTGACGACGATTAAAAAGCAGAAAACCGTCCACTGACAGCGAGAACGCTATGTCATGCTTTCCGGAGAAGAATTTGTGTTGCCATTTGACGTCATCAACCATAACATCGGTCTGACATAGCGTGCGATACCACTCTGAGTCAAAGACATCTCGAATGATGCCAGGCTCTCCGACATAGTTCTGCCGATATGAAAGCAGTTGTATCATATCTGGACTCTGGAAAAATGCCTGAAGACGGGGAATGAGGGGGAGATATGAAAAATGTTGCCATGCACGTCCACCGGCATCATAGCATGATTCATTGCAAAAAGGACATTGGATATGATGGGAATAGTCGTCGGTATATGCAATACACGAGTTAATACAGCAATCATAGTTGATCAGTTGAATACCTGATAATGTGGCAAGGCGGCACAGAATGACCCATTCAGAGTCTATTGTCATTTTGTGCCGAAAAGACTGCCACATGCGATCAAATACACGATGAGGAATGTTCCCGACCAGCTTCAGCTGGAATGCACGGATGTTGTTGCGATCCTCGTCAGTGAGTATATCATTACCTAGGTTACATTAGAATTAGCATTCGTATTTGAATATAAATACATACAGAGCTCATGCGTCTCTTTGGCCTTCATCGGACCTCGCCAATCCTCTAGCTCAAGAATCATGGTGTTGAGAGTCATGATGGTATGGTGGTCCACGTCATCCTCATTGAAATCATACAAATCATGAGCCTCCAATGTAGCAGACCCGTCAGAAGAGGTACCATCTAAACTAGACTCGGATGACTCGTCAGCACGATGGGAGGAGTGTGATGCTGCATCCTGGATGATCATGGAAGAAAGCTGTGAATCATCCTCAGCATCTGAGTCTGAGCTACCGAAATCAGAGCATAGTGCTTCATTGGGGTCTGCAGAGGCGTAGTGTTTCTCCCTGCGAGAGCGAGACAAGAACTTATAGCAAGAAGGTGCATGGCGGCAGCGTTTTTTGGCCTCTGGAGGCATGTAGTGTCTTGTCTGTAGATAGTTTGCCACTGGCGATAGCAGAAGTCAACATTTGTTCTGATTGTCAAAGTGCGTGGTCAATGTGAATGTTGAAACATTGACAAACAAGGGTCAATGCACTCTTCTATTAGTTATAGTACATCAATGGTGATTCTGCACACAAGGACCCCACTAGTACATGAAGTGTTCAAAAAGCTAGAGCTGACCATCAAAGACACTGACTACGTAGCTATGATTAGTCTGAGTGATGGCGACCGAGTTCACTTGTAGGCAAAATAAGTGTACAATTAAAAATAATGGGACATTGGACGTACAGATGTGTTGTAGTGATCAAAGGTGTTGCCTCCAATGCAGGAGTGAATCCACCTGTCAAAGTCAGTAGAGATGGATGCGTCCTGAAGAACTTCCTGTTCTATGACGAGCGTGGTTTGCTCATTCAATAGCACGTCCATTGCATAGAAGCATGTGTGGACATGTATTGTGACTGGGCACGGTTTGGGGAGGGTTAGTCTCCTGAAACTTAATGCTGCCGCCATACAACAGATGTCCGCAGCCAGTGGATGGAGCGCACTTGTACTCGACAAATGCACCATGTACATCAGTGGAAAGGCACTGCGAAGCGGCCTTGTCGAATTAAGCCTGAAGAACAGGTTCAAGAGACATAGCGCAAATACCACAGACATTGAGAATTGACTGGAGAACAAATCAGAATGTTACTCATAACAACAGCAAAGATGAAACTCACCTCGTAGTACACCCTCGCAACCTCCTCATGAGCCCTCTTATTGTGCACCTCGCACTCGGCCATCAAACCCATCTGCAGACCCATAACACCAACAAAACAGGCCCAATAGCCAGCTGTTGATCATGCTTGCGTCTGAGCCGCCTGCGGAGACTAGGACGATGAGAGTCGGTGATACAGAGAGGTTGTTGACGAGTGTGAGATGCCAGAAGAGAGAACTTCGGCTGCATGCATGTTGCAATTTGGCCTGGGTCAAGTGTGTTAGCGTGATGAGTAAATATAACTAAAAAAAATCGGTGATGGATGAGGGAACGAGAGCGTGATACTCCACCATTTGGCTTGGGGCAAAATGGGCCATACCAGCCTCATGGTAAGGAGGGGAGGTAAAGGAGCCAATACTAGATTGAGGCTTACCGATTCAACGAGATCCCACTGAGGGGAGTCATGCGTGGTGCTCGTATCGGCAGTCTGGAATGAGCAGGATCCCTGGTACTAACTGAGGTAAACCAGTTCTGCCTTTTATGCTTTTCACCCCCTGGCACACCAAAGGGAGTTACACGACAAGGTGGGCAGAGCTCTGAGAACACACAGCAGTCACTTTGATGCCCAGGGACCTAGATGCACAAGTTAACGGCGGACTAACACCTCAACACCTGCGGCTCTGATTTTCTTCAGGTCCCGGAAGGCTCAGGATCGTGCATCCTTTATAGCTCGTCCAGCCACACTGCAGATGCCGTGTTTAGCCATGGTGTGAAAGAATAACGACTATCAAGCCAGTAAATAGATGACCTGTATCTGTCAAAGCGCCAACCTACAGCACATTCAACACAGATCAGCGAGTCCAAGAAGATGCGAAACAAAAATTGATCAGATTCATGATGACAAACAAATTCTCACGTGCCTTGAGTGTCTGGTAGTGACGACAACCCTTCATTATTTGATGTGAGCTGCCTTCAATTTGTATCCTCATCACGGAACATGAGCTTGCTTCATGCAGATCCCAGTTATAAACACGATGCTAGCGCGAAACTCTGAGTGGGACAAGGCCCTCCAAGACTCAGTCAAGGTCAGATACTCTGCATATCATGCCACTGTTGGTGCTGACTCTGATTCTTGATGCAGTCCATTGCTATCCAGCCCTCATTATTGGGCTACATTTCCAAGGCCATCGCACTCCGTGCCAACGAGCAGCTCTGGGACGTGACAGAAGCATTTGATCTTGCGTTCGTATTTTCGAATCGTGATCCAATCACCGTCGATCTTTTACTGTTGATCAAGGTACTCCCATCGCTATCTCAGAGTCTGTCTGTCATACTAATACTTTGATGTCATCTTGTCCAGGCTGTTGTACTTTTCAATGCCGGTCGCCACGATGAGGCGATGAGGCGAGTCCAAGACCTCACCACCGCTTGTCATCACTTGGATACACTTCCGTGCAGTGTTATCAACGTGAGCTTTGCGTCATACCTCACGAGTTTTCTCATTTTCGAACACACTCCTCAGTCATATCTACGTGTGCAGCTTGCAATAATTGCTTTTGATGACAGGCGGTACAGCGAAGCCGCCGATCAACTGAACGATGTCATGCCTAGTATAACCGACATGTCCTCTTATCGAATGCCCTTTGAACCTACATTGAAGGTATTCACAGTGGTACGTCACTGTGAAGCCCACAGGACAATTTTAATGATTTGTGCTGTACAGCTCTTCAGCTGGGACTTGGATTCACTATGGCAAAGTATCAACCAAAGGCGGTGCGATGCACTCCTTTGCGCCGATCAAGTGATCGAAGCGGTCGAATCTCACCAATACACTATGTGCATGACTGACGAGGATGTGAAGGACAGCTACCTCGCATGGTTCACTGGTGGGTGCTTTGGGCCTTGAACGAACATCAACATTTACTCTGAGGATGTTTAGCTTTCAAGGAAACCTGTACTGCACGCTGTCTCACAAAAGGAGATGAGGCTGTTACTGCAAGCAATTACGAGGTGGCTATCAAACTATATTCAGCAGAAATCGGGCTTGACTCCTCGTGCAAGTCCCTGTTTGCACAATGCAGCAAGGCAAATTTGGAACGAAACCTGTGAGCAGCTCTGGGACGCGACAGAAGCATTTGATCTCACATTCGTATTTTCAAATCGCGAGCCAATCACCGTCGGTCTTTTACTATTTATCAAGGTACTCTTGTCGCTAAATATGACCTTTCTGATAAGGAAAATCTACTGAGTCCATTCCTCAAGCGCACTGAATGTGAATGTGCGATAGCTCCTGGAACTCTTCGGTCAACGAAACATTCAAGCACCGGCAACCTCTTGCATGTCATAGCAGCTGCGAACAATGCGAAGCAGGGGAAGCAACCTCACGCCGCAGATCATGGCACTCAGCCAGCGCTTGCATGTGCTCGCAAGGCGAGTGAAGAGGCGCGGAAGGCATTGTCACAGTCGTGACGTGTGGTGTGCTATTGATTTATTTTATTTTATTGCATCGTTATTTACGATATGACATACGATAGCCTTGGTTTCTGCGGCGGGCATGCGAAGATGACCCACTGTCAATAGTAGTTCTTTGTATACGATATCATCTGTAAGCCGATCCCCCAATCTTACCTTCTGTTACTAACTGAGCCCTCCTGAAGATTTCAATGATGCACAGCATCAAGCTACCAGGTACGCCAGTACAATTGCTGGACTGCAGGTTCTTCGTATCATTAATGAGCCCATGTAGTGCGACGGTACAGACCAGCACTCTTGCAGGTGGGCAGCCTGCCTGGACCATAGCTTGCACTGCTCCTTTACACAGATGTACTTGTAATTAAAATGTTGACGATTCGATCGCGGGAAAAATGTCACGTGATACATAATATTCGCAATACGATCTCTGATCAAGTCAACCCTCTCTCTCCCAATACCACCATCAAACATGCCTGCAACACAGAAGAAATCCAAAAGGACGCGCCTCCAGTTTTCTGGCCGAGCAAATGACCCAACTGCAGCAGGAGATCAGCTCATTACAGCATGAGATAAGTGTGAGTTTTGTGTGCTACCTTACGACGCGTGTTTGCAGGAAAGCAAAAGAAGCCTCATCGCGGGACGGACTCACTGCCCAAGCCCAAACGATTGATCCCTAAGCTGCCTGGGGCTCCTGGTAAGCGCAATGGATACTCAGTGCAATATGCAATGGGTCTAGGGACCGATAAGTGACAGTACAATGCCCTAATGGTGACTATATGCTGATTATATGCGCACAGAAATGTGTCCAAGTGAGCCTGGCTGACATTCTAACTTAAGGCGTCTACAAGACATTTATGTAGAACATATCTGAACCTTGATAAGACACGCCGTGGACAGGACGACAATGATATTTCCATTGTTGTAGCGAAGGTGAGTCGCATATAAGATTTGACATAACTTAATAGACTGACTCTGTATAGGTACAGAAAAAACACCTGATTCTACTTAAGTTCGCAAATGCATGGCCAATCCATGCCTGGATCCAGCAATACCTCCACAACCATAACAACGACCGAAAAAATCGACTGTGTAATGTAACTGTCATAAGTATTTCCGTAGTCGACCCCTTTCATGAATGCACTGACTGTACCTGTGCAGTCCCAGGATTGTGACAGCAGGGAGGACACAGACGACAATGAATGGGATGAAGACGACAATGAACAGGATGAAGATGACAATGAACAGGACGAGGACGACAATGAACAGGACGAGGACAATAATGAATGGGACGCGGACGCGGACGATGATGCAGATGAGGACACCAATGTGGATGCAGACAATGACAATGATGCGGACGAGGACACGGATCAGGACCAGGACCAGGACCAGGACGAACAGGACCAGGACGAACAGGACCAGGACCAGGACAAAGACCACGAGGATGAGGACGGGGATGAAGACCAGGATGAAGATGGGGATGAAACCCTGACTAATGATGGTGTTCAGGATGAGGGCACAGCCAACAGGGAGGCCAGCAACCAGGAAGGCCACGAGCAGGTGGCGATCAACCCAGCCAACAAGCATGTTCCTCCCCGCTTACTCAACCTATCGAGGAAGCGAAAGATGGTCATGTCATCAGATGAAGAAACCGAACCTATTCAACCCCCACCTCAGAAGAAGCAGGCGACCATACCCACTGCTGACGAGGACCTCCCAACCATCTGTCCGAGTGATGGGTGCAACGACATTGTGCCCTCACATCCTTCGGGAATGGTCCTTGTGAAGTACAAAGCATATCGACACTGCTTGCAGATGCCAGGTGGCGAATTCACACGCCAGACACTCAAGCTCGAGTTGGAGCTCTGCGCTGCCATCCAGAGCGACCTGCGGCGCGAAAGGTACATTCAAAGTGCTTACGATAACAGATGGCTATCCGAGATCAATTACTTCACCATACATCACTCTGTTTTGAAGCTCGAACCTGATCTCCGTCGACTGATCTTTGATAAAGCCACGAAGGAAGACTGCTTTGTTTACCAGACTCTTCTTACCGATCTACTCGAACAGGGCTACGGAGTTGAGCTTGACAGACGACTGGCTTTTCTTGCACACCTGAAGATATTTGATGTCGGACGCCCAATTTTCAACAAGGCACGGCCTGGATAGTGAGTCCTGACGCACTCTTGTGACATTATGCTAATGATCCATAGCTATGGTCCGAAAGGCAGTGCAGTCCTTCACGCAACCATCAACCAGCTATTTGACCCACAGGAAGGAATACCTACTGATGCCTTCGCCCCACTATCATATGAACAATATACGTATTTCATCCTCATCTCCTACATAGCCAGCCAACTCATTGCAGACGATCGGAGGTTTGTTGATGATCAGCCGTGCACACTTCAGCAAGCATTCAAACTCATGGTGGCCAGCACGGATGCTGGTGACGCACTCCAGGGCATCGACGAGGAAGGGAAGGATGAGCGATTTGATGACATCCTTATGAAGATTATGTTGAAACAGGTGACGGAGTTGGACTATCTGCCAGCAGTGTTGCAGCCAACAGCCCTGGCGCCTCAGCAGGAGAAAGGACGAAAAAAGGTCTGTCTCATCATTTTCTTACTTTAGCGAGTCTTCAATTTGTACTAGGCGAACAGGAAGGGTACAGTCACAGCTGATTCTGCCCGCCGGCGAAGTACCCGCCTGGTGAGTCGATGTGCATTACATAATTGGTCCGATACTCACAGCATGGTCAAGACTTTGTCCCAGCGTTAACAGAATTTGTGGTGTCACTCTGCTGTGCTTGTGCTCTCGAACCTCGCCGGCGTCCCCGTTTCTATACTAGTTGCAATTAATAGAGCTTCGCTTTAAGTTCATTAACTAATGTAATTCAGTGCTTTGTTCTATTACCTTGGTGTGAATGTCAGAACATAATTACAGCACATTTTCAGCACATTTTCAGAGTACAGTTTCAGAGTACAGTTTCAGAGTATCATTCCAGAGTATCATTTCAGAGCATGCATTCAGAGTACGGATTCAGAGTATGGATTCAGACCATCATTTCAGAGTTTGCTTTCAGAGTAAAATTTCACTGCAATATCAGCTGAAATTTCAGAGTAAAAAACGGCAATATCAGCACCTCGATTTCAGTACCTAATGCTATGAATTTCATGAAGTTATCATCTGATTTCACCCACTGAATTTCATTGGATCTACTATCCACAGTGAAGACCTCGTCAGGTTTGGGCACTTTTGCTGATGTAAAAAGGTTTACTACGTATACCCTGAAAGGCGCTAACGTCATCACATTGTTTGTTCAATAGTCAAATTTCTCGCTACCAATGCTCACTGGCAGGTGACCATGCAGATCCTACTGTACATTCAAAGTTCATTCTTGACCACCTCCGCTCGCTGTCTTGAGACTCAGTCTGGTGTACGCACATAATTCGGCCCTCGCTAAAAGTATTGGAGGGAGTGCTCTTGGTATTCTGGTTCACTAGCTGTTAGTGCGCAAACGCAAAATGAATATCGCATCTGATGGGACCTCCGAATCAGATCCCCTCCTACAGGAAGATTAAACACGAACTGACCTTCAGGTAAGTAGCTCAATTCCATCCTTTATGCAGTACATAGACTCATCGAAGTGGGTAACCAGATAGACCACACTCCCAGCGCACCACTCTGTTCCATCTGCGCCCAACTGGATTTCCACCAGATTCTCCTCGACGATATCCCACGGAACAAATCAATCCCCCTGGGCGGGCGGCGAGAGGAGCTTGCCAGAATTTATGAGAATGGTGGATGTAGTGTCGATGGCCGTGGTTCCTGCTCCTCCTGCGTGTCGTTATGTCGCCCTCAGCTACCTGTGGGGAGGCATTGGCGCGGAGCATTGGACGATGAAGGATAATATAGCAGAGCGCTTCATACCTGGCGGGTTGAACATAGCACACTTCCCTGAAACCATCACAGATTCCATTCAACTCGTTCGACAACTTGGCAAACGTTACATGTGGATCGACACTCTATGCATCATTCAAGATGATCTAGAGGACAAGATCCATCAGAAACACGCTATGGATTTGATCTATGGCGGGTCATATTTCACGATATATGCTGCTGGTGGTACGTCCGCTCGAGATCCTCTCCCAGGATTTCGTCCACGAACTAGAACGCCACAGCAGCACATCGCGGTCATTCAAGGACTTCATCTCGCCGTGCCTTTACCAGGACCTATCGAGGCGCTCACTCTATCCGTGTGGAACACGCGTGGCTGGACCTATCAAGAGCTCATGCTCTCCCGCCGAAGAATATACTTCACTGGGCAGCAAGTCTATTTTGAATGCAGACGAGATATCTTCTGCGAAGACGTCGTCGCTGAAAGCAGGCGCCTCGCGTCGTCCACCCAACCTTTACGGTATAAAGGTGCAGGAAACTTCACCTACCTTCAGAAACCCATGCGGGTGCTCTTCGATCAGTACATCGCGAGTTATATGTCTGCCATCGGGCTGTATACACGGCGTAACCTTACCGTGGAGTCAGATATCGTCGATGCTATCACTGCAATAACAAATGCCTTGACAAAAAGTTTTGAGCTTGGTGGGGGCAACCCCGCCAGAGCTTTTAACTTTGTAATGACGTTGACAGACCTCGAGTACGTCCTTGTCTGGCAACATGATCCACGCACGCCTCGTGTTCGTCGTTCGATTACTGGTGAAGACAGTTCACCCTGGCCTTCTTGGGCGTGGGCTGGATGGCGTGGCGCTGTTCACTACCCGGGGGAAGCTCTGTATGCCCACTTCGACAGTCATTCTGACCGACCGAGAGTGACGGAGACGGTTATCGACCCTTGGTACATCGTGGAGCATAATGGTGATACAGTGCAGCTTGATGTTGCGTTCACCGGGCATTTGTGCGTCCCAGGCCACAGGCATCGATGAACCCATATTCTTCTCCGAAAGGGATCTTGGAAGCATCACAGCTGAGGTTGGATCGTCATCGACGGCTGGAGCCAGGCACCCTCATATTCCGCACTACTTCCAGTCGCTTTAGTATCGTACGGGGACACGGTGGAGAAGACGTAAAGTCGAGTGAACGTTTCTACAACGATCTTTTCAATATCCTCTCCAACACTTCGACCTGGGTTGGCAGCGTCATACTGTCATTAGATCCTGCCCCGCCGGCTTCCCTTGAGTTCATTGTCCTTTCCCGTACTACTGCGGGCCCTGGCGTGTATGACGAAGAATGTCTTGGAAGGTTCTACTCTGGATGCATGTTATATGTGATGGCGGTGAGCGAGAGTGAGGGTTTGATGGAGCGCGTTGGGTTGGGTGTTATTCATGAGTCTCCGTGGATTGCTTCGGGTGCAAAGGAGAAGGTGGTGTTTCTTCGATGATAGTCACGTTATCTCGGTTTTATTGAAAAAAAAAGACATTTATTTTGTAAAGCGAAGACCTTTCAAGCAGTCGGTACGAATGAGATTAGGGAGATTACTAGTATCCCAAGTCGACCATGGAGCCAAGCCGGGTCTGTTTAAACGCATCATTGAGATTATTGAATGATGCAAGCTTCAGCAACGTGAAAATACCCCGGGGTAAAAGTAGTGTTGTGGGCAGAACCACTAGGTAGCACTAGTAGATAATACTAGAGTTCTGCCGTGCCAGAATCGCAAGGCAGAACTTTTTGTCCGTTATAAGAATCCATTAGTCAACACTAATGATGCAACATTCCAAATTTCTAATCTCCTTCCTCATCGCTATGGTGACCAGCTGGCAGCCAGGCAAGCCGTCGATAAGTGGGCTGCGGTGAGGGAAATTCAGTGAATCACGTGAATGTGGTTTACTGCATGCGTACGAGGATGGGGAGCTGGATATTTGGAACACCAAATTCGAGGTGTTACACACAATTGTGCAACGTGCTAATGGGGCTGCAAAATGCCACCTTGTGCTTGATCCGACGAGTCCTGGCGATATGATGGTCGCTATCACTATTGTTAATGATATCCATCCTTCTCCACCTTCTCAGGTGGAGCGTAGGACCAAACTGCTCAATTAGACTGCTATGGAGATCACGGAGGATCTAACGTGGCTGAACGCTTCGTCGTGATGCATCAGGTAGTAAGTCACCTATAATGGACTTGTAAGTTCGCTGATTGGGAAAGAAAGTCTTCTTGGCGCCAGCTGCAGCACGGAATTGAAAGGATAGGCGTCTTCCAACAAAGCTCCTCCACACTCGCTTGAGGCTGTTGTTGTCGTATTTGAATACAGCAGGTAGTAAGACCCTGTCGCAGGTTTGTACAACATATACACGATTTACAAAGTAGTTGGTTGGCTGATTAACCACTCTCAGTCTACCTACATCCACAAACTCAAAATGCTTTCGTGCCTTGGTTGACTATGAGAGCTAATCTCACCGCCGACACTTGACTATGCGTCCCGGTCAATGATCCAGAGGGCAATGGCAGTCGTGCTATCCAAAAGTTCTTCCATGTATGATTTATCGTACACGTCGCAGAACTACCAATCGTCCGGTCAGTTGCATGCCAATTCCGCGAATTGACTCACATCAAGATGGAGGTGCAATTCAGAGCGCAAGGTCCATATGTGCGTCATTCTGCAGGGCACGATGAACGGGATACGCTTATAAAATGAATGGGTCAACGCACGGACGATAAAAATCTGTCAATCTATGCCCGATCCTCATGTCCGAAATTTGCACCATTGGGTTCTGAGCTCCTATGGGCCAATTGAGAGGGAGGCTATCCTCGACCTTTTTGAGGTTGGTGATTGCGAGTGCATTTGGATTGTCTTGGAAATATTGACCGGATCCGATGTGAGGAAGATGCTTGTTAGACAGCCGGATCGAGTATTGCTCCTTGATCTTCGCCATGACCGCAAGTAATTGTGCTTTTGGACTTGCCTCCCAAGGCACGTCGCTCGCATAGACAACCATGGGGAAAGCGCACAAGAATGAGACATGATGCGAACGTGCGTCGTGGGGTGGAACTAGAAATCGTTGGTACGCTATACTGATGACCTCTCATCAAATTGCGTGATCACAGCGTCGAGTCTACTTACATTGTGAAGTCCAGTATAACATTTGCCTTGTTTTCACGAAGAAGTTCCGAGTGATGGGCCCTCAGAACAGTAAGTACTTGAGCTGCTTCAAAAAGCTGGGTGACAGTGAAGTCTGTCAACGCCAGTGCATCGAGAATTTCCTTGAACGTTTTTGCATCCAATATTCTATGGAGGCGCGCAGATGCCCCTCTTACAAGAACTTGATCTCGTTGTGGTATCAGACCTTTCAAGTGCTTTAGGGGTGTGAGTACTTGTGCTGGGGATGGGAGACAGCGAGAGCCATTCACCTGTTGATGTTCCATCGCCTGGCGTGCCGCAGTGTGTAGGGCCTCTACTCCAGCCTCCAAACCATCCCTTGGCCCTCCAGTGGCAGTGACAGGACCGACCGGAAGGTTTCTCCACTCTTGGCCCAATCAAGGGAGTCAAGGGACGGATGAGCGTCATTCGTAATGAAGTCAAAAATACGATAGAGAGCATTGTATATGATGAAGGCGTCCGCGAGATAATGAGCAGTGTGGAAAAAAATCGAGTGTAATCCACTGGGGCGTAGAACAAGGTGGCAACCGAAATGTTGCTTGATGATAAGCTCATCGCCATTTGTGTAAGGCAGCCGGACCTGATTCATGGAAAAGACAAAATCGTAGTCGGACATTGTTGTTCTGTGCACCGTGAGGCTTGCTTCCGCCCATTTCTTTGCATCTTCAAGTGTGCAAACGGGTTCATACGACCATGACCTCGCCATTGGAACGGTCGGATCTGGACCGTGTTTATCAACGGTCGCTGCTAGAAGCGGGGAAGAAAATCTAGGATCTAATCATCAGTACTGTCAAAAGTAACTGTATTAAAAGTACCTCATAAAACATAACGCGTTGTGGATAGAAGTCACTAGCTGGGACTGAGGGATGATGCATGTGAAAGACACTCCCATGCAAAATTCATTTGAACTTTACGATGTCAGGCAGGTTTGTTCCCAAGTCGTGTGTTTTGCGCCTGCTCACCCATCCAAGAGTTCAGACAAATCATGGTGCAACAACTCTGACCCATACAGAGGCCTGTGAAGACCAAGGTCAATTGGTGGAAACCGTGGAAAATGTGTAAAAGACCTCGTATAGAGTCCAGCATGGAGGGTCCATGGTTTCTCTTCTGCTGTGAGAGACATAGTGGCAGACAGGGAGGGGACGGCAAGGCTGTCAGCTGTAGTTCTCGCTGTCCATATAAAAGCCCCATCGGTAACTTAATTCCATCCAGCTACCATCTTGGACGTAAATGAGAAATGGTACCGTCTGTTGCACTGCCAATCAGTTTGTATCAATGCGGTCTAGTGATGTGTAGGCCGCGCCTCAGGCGCCTCATGCTCTCGGGCCAACCCCCCACTAGGCCAGGCAAAGTCAGGTCTACACTCCCTGTTTGCAAGGGGCCAGCCGCAAGGCCCCTGAATGGGGTTGCGACCATGGATAAGTCTGCTACGAGCCCACGATGTTCAAGGAAGCGAGGTGGAATACAGAATTGGCAGATCGATGGGAACGACGATGGACGAACAATGTGGTGAGATAAGGTTTAATAAAAACGATTCTGATGCAGATAGGCTGACAGATCTCGATAGCTCCATTATTTTCAGGACTCGGCGAGAGGGTGATTTGATGCTGATGAGAGAGATATACAGGTAGACTGGAGAGTCAAAGCATACAGTGGGAATACGTATTGAATCTCTACGAGCAAGCGGCGGGAGGTCAAAGCACTCGTGAAAGAGGTGCTAGCAACGAAAAGATCAATGATGTCCGGGCGTGAAGGTGGACTCCTGTGAATTTTCTTGGAGATCGGTCAATTTCTGCATTCTCTGAATGAGATAGACAAACAGGTCCTGACTTCTCCTCCACACAACTCCATAAGCGGTTAGTTGTGAGTCACCTAGATCAGGTCCAAGGCGGCTATCGGTATTGTAACTGCTCACCGTTATCCGTCTCCATCATCGCCATAGCCCTGATACTCCGTCGCGACGAGTATTCATCACTTTGTTTTGCCAAGTTTTCCCTGCTGATCGTGTTGAGATACCCACAAACCGCGTGTGGATTTCGGAGGTGAGTGGGGTGAGTGAAGTGAGAACAGATAGTGCGATACAGTAAGACCCAAGGTGAAGTGCATAGCCTGCGGCGCTACCAGCTCTTCAGGCATACACGTGGAAATCAGAAATTGCAGACAATATGTCCATAAGAGAGTTATTTCAGTATGCATGTATGAATAATCTAATCACCTACACAGGTAAGTAAGACCCTAATGCCAATGCAGATCGCGTACTGAGCGCTTGATTGAAAGGCTTCCGTGCATCTTCAACAACGCTCTCGTAGGTGATGGTGATGTCGTCAGGGACCGCAAGTGCAAAGCAGGAACCTGTCTCGATAATGAGGCTATATGAAATGCCAGGCAATGGAAATGCAAAGAAGATTGTCGACATCTTCCCGAGGCACCAACAAAGCCCGCAGTGCTATAGGAAACATAGAGCATCATACAGGTCATCTGGCAGAATGCGGAGATCCTGGGACGTCGGAGAATGGCATTGCATGTTCAAGACAATGAGATCTTTTTTGCGGCTGGTGAACCCGGAATTCTTAGTCTCCCGTAGTCAGACCCATCGAAGGAAGATAGACATTACTTCGTATTGAAGAATTATTTTTACACACCAAAGACTATAAGCAAATGTTGACCAAATGGCATGCAGCCTGAAACGAAGGTAGCGGTTGGTAAGCAGGCCTATGTAGCAATGACAAAATTCACCCCCCTCCGGACCTGGGTTTGTCTAAATTTAGATCACCTCAAAAATAGACTTGGTATGGATATACTCCGCATTCTACATGTGCTTGGTCTGCCGCAGATAAACAACGATGTTACGTTGGACAGATGCAAGTAAATAATGGCACACCTGGAGCTCCCATTCGGGATTGACGAAGATGTTGGGTTGAATGAGATAGTACTGGCCCAAGTCGAAGTTCGAAGTACGGTACAGGGATTGTAGGAAATTTCTAGCGAGCCTCCGAAGTCAATTTAAGACATTTTAAGGGTACTTTTCACACTGGTACCATTTTAAGTCACACTAATGATGTACAATAATATTTCAAGGCACTTACAATGCCTTGTACAATCATTCAAAGGTGGTGGTGTGTGACAAGCCTAACATTTCATTTTAAGGGAATGAAATGATCACATAAGCATTGTAAAGCCTGACAAGGTTAGCCCGAGTAATTTCAAGAGTTTTTGTGTGTCTCAATGCCCTTGCAAGACTAACATCCAGAATTTCAAAATAATAATAATGATACTGATATTGGGTGACTTCCCGCAGGCTAAATAATCCAGATTATCATATACCGGAGTGCGAAAACAAATTTCAAATAGAGCATGTAAAATACTCTGTAGGAAATAGTCAACCGGAGGCTAAAGGATAATCTGGAATATCTACTGAAGTGTTACCATACTTGCCATGGATGACATGACAATTCAATTAGCATTCCAGGCTCTGGAGAACGAGGCAGGGTTAGAACAAGATGAGGATGAAGAAGCTGCACTGGCAGTTGCCACCACTGTCCTGGTCAGAGTTGAGCTAGCACACCAAGATCGTATCGATGAACGAAAGCCACGATGGCTATACCTTTGCTGTCCACAACTCCTTCCCAACCCATGAAAGGACACCCCATGGCAGGCCCTATTTGCTACCCAAAACAACCGAGCACTCATCACAACAATGGGCTTTGATGTTGAGACATTTGCCTTCATCCTCACTTCAGGCTTTGCAGAGCAGTGGTATAACACACCAATTCCCTGTGATGATGTCAGTACCCATGCTGATCCTTATGTTGAGCTGCCTGATGTCTTGATGCCAGAGGGGCCCTGGGCCTTGTCTTGCACTACCTTAACTCTACCATGCACCAGATAAGTTTGCAACAGATCTTTGCCATCATCCCATCGACTGTAACACACTACCTTTCATTTTCGCTATGCATACTTCTCCTCACTCTCCAAGGCATGCCAGATGCCCAGATCCGTTGGCTACGTGGAGCCGAGTTTGAGGAATGTAGTAGTCTTGTTGTGGCTCGCCATCCACGACTTATTGGTGCCTTTGGTAGCATTGATGGGCTCAAGCTTCCCATCCAGATATCCAATGACAATGATATTGAGAATGTGACCTTCAATGGTTGGTTATCAGAGCATTTTATAAGCTCCATCCTCACATTTTCAGCTGAAGGTGAGTTGAATTACTGTATGAATGATGGAGACTAATGACTTATATTTCAGGTGTAATTATTGCTCCCTGGACTAATGCTCCAGGGAGCTGGCATGATTCTCATGTGGCAAAGCAAATATACACTGTCCTTCAAGACCGCACACCTGATGGCTACTATATTGTGGCAGACACTGCATTCCCTCGTGGGAGCAATGTCATCGAAGGCTGCATCCGTGCACCCCTCAAACAGGGTCAAACCCTGTGAGGGACAGCAGCTGAGATTGAGGAGCACATGGCCTTCAATCGTGAATTGCTGTCATATTGGCAAACTGCAGAATGGGGCATGTGAGGCCTCCAAGGAGCTTTTGGCAGGCTGCAAGTGCCACTTGATATCTCCAACAAAGAATTCCGTGGTGATCTTATTGAATCATGTGTTCGCCTACATAATCTATGAGCAATACAGGTGGGAATCAACCAGATATGCACTGTCTACATGCAGCAGTGGCAGGCTATGGACAAAGATGTTGAGGTTTGGCGTGATTTTGAGAACATGCTCTTTTCAGAGCAAAGGCAGAAGGATTGTGTTATGAGATTCCATTGTAACATTAGAGTACCAGTAAAGTAGTACTCGCACAAAGATGAGAGGTTCAACAAACCTCTGGTGTACCCGCATGGTCCACTACACTAGTATGCCAATCATCCATTGCTTTTTCCTTGCCCTTTTCAACACGGCTTTCAGCCATACATTGTGAAGCCACATGGTGTTGCACATTCAAGCGCTCTCTGGCCTCCAATTCACATGATGGCCCTCCAATGGGTGTGACATCATCATGACTTGGAAAGGGTTCAAACTCCTCATCTGATACCCACTGGAGTGATTGCCCTCCGTCTGGGAACCACTCTGACACCATGGACTTCTTTCTGGGCAGGACAGGAGAGGGTAGTTTTTGGTGATGGCCACCTCCAGTAGACATTTGCAACATCTCCACATGCATCTCTGCCTTGTCGCAGGCCCGTTCAGTATAATAAAGCTTGTCACGTACATCAAAGAGTTGGTTACAAAGATTTTCGGTGGTTTGCTGCAAGTCACGTAGCTGCTGAGCCTGTGTCATAAGTTGAGTATTCGCAAGAGTCCGACTTGCTCGCTCTTCATCATGAGCTCGTTGTGCACTTGGATCAAATGCACCCAATAGACGAGTCAGTAGCTCTGACACAGCAGCACCCCATGCATTGCGACGGGGAATAGGAGCATCTGTGCGAGTGGCCTTCACAACTGCTATGTGCTGTGGCTCATCTGGACCAGATGAGTCCATCTGACTGCCATCATCATTGTTGTCAAACTCCTTGTCATTGAGATCACGTGTGCCTGCTCGTTCATTGATGAGCGAATCAATGTGGTGTGCCCGCATGACATCAGGGGGGCAGACTCCATCCCCAGTGGGTTTGGTAGTCTTGACGAGCTGAGAGCAGGTTAGATATGACACCCCCTGAGATGAGAAGTCAAAGCTTACCTGTTTGAATTTGGTTTCAATCGAATTGACTTTGCGATCAGGATGGCCATGGGTCTTAGACCACTCAGCAAATCTGGTATGTACCACAAGCCAGCCTTGCTGGTCAAGTGGAAGTTCATCTTTGACAAAGTTTAGGAGGGCTTTGACATCAGCGGAGGTATAATTATTGGACCCGGAAGGGCACCCGCGTTTGTTGGCCTTGGCATCATCATCATCCTCAGCAACCTCACAAGTCCATTTCATCTTGCCTTTGCCCTTCAATGTTTGCACCTTGCGATGAGCACCTGCAGTTTTAGGTACCGCAGCATGCCCCAGTGCCTCCGTGATGGTCACTGGATCTGTGAGGTCTTGATCACCATTGTCGGGCAATGGTCGGAGAGCTGGATCCACGACTGCCTCATGCAGGGAGATGCATGAACCGCTTGGCATGGGAGGAATGGAAGCATGGTGGGTTGTAGCTGGAGTGAGAGACATGAGACCACGGAGACCTTAATAGCCAATGGGATCAGGCCTCAAGGTCTGCGATGAGAGCACAACAGTTTGCTACAGCATTAGTCTCAACATCACAACAGTGAATAGAAATGATGCACTTGTGCAATACCCGGGTGTGGCTGCCAAGTGCCAAGGTAGTCATAAGCATATGCATTGCCTGCATCATCATAGTGCAAGCCATGATCAAATCTTGGAGGTGGAATGTCAGACATTGACGGAGGTAAAAAGAATGAATACTGACCTCATGCCAATCAGAATACAGACTTTATATGCCAGTGTACCATCACCTGGCAAAAAAAACCAAACAGGACACTCGTAGCCATACATTGCAGTCAAATCGGCAGGAATGTGCAGGTTGCAGCCTAACGTGAAGGTGCGCACATGGATGTTAGGGTTGGTGAAAAGTAATTTCTTGAGGAGAGTAAAGGATTGGATGACAGTTGTCCAACAGTCCAACATGAAGGCACCCATGCAGATTTTAGGGTTGGTGAAAACAAACTTCTTGAAGATACTTGAGGATTGGATGCTTGTCGTCCAATGTACATCAACTCAGATCATTACAGGAACAGTGCTGCCATGCTGGTGCCACCCAGGTAGCAAAGGCGAAGAGTATGGGCCTGGGTCGTTGGCATGGCGGGCCATACTGTGGCATCTGAAACAAAGGGAAGCCTGAAAGGTGATTAGCATGAGGGGTGGTCACTGACTCACTACAAAGCTTCTAGTGGAATGACGGCAGGAGTGAGTCTCAGTATGAAGCCACAGCTTGAGGCCAGAGGGCCTTTACCATGCAGTGCTGGACAATTCTGAGTGGCCGACAGCGCATTTGTCTAGCTTATGTCAGTGGATATTGCAGGTGTGAGTAGTCCTAAAATGGTAATTGTGATTTATTCTGCATTGCTAAAATATGTAAGGGGGGGGGGGGGGTACCCCCCCCCCCCCCCCCCCTACAGATTTAAGGTTTATTTGAGGGTAGAAAGCCTAGTTGAATTTCAAACAATGTCCGGCTTTGTGGCACACCTTCCTAAAGCGTGCAATTATAATCTATTCCACTTTATCCTGGATTATTTGAGCCTGCAGGAAGTCACCCATTGATATTGATACATGTAGTACATAGTATCAAAAATACAATTATTTTAAAAATTGGAGGGGGGGGGAACATTCAATGTATGAATATTAAGGGGAACACAGATGATATCATCTTGGAGTGAGAGGAGGGAGTGCAGAAGGGGGGGTAACAGACAACGCACCAGAACCTGGTTGACTTGTGGCAGGTGGGAGTGCTGTGTGGGGGGAGACAGAGGATGCGCCAGAACTTGGTTGACTTGCAGCAGATGGGAGTGCCTGTTGGGAGGTGACAGAGGATGCACCAGAACTCGATTGACTTGTGGTGGGAGTGCTGTGTAAGGGGAGGCAGGATGTGGGTTGACTTGTGGCAGATGGGAGGGTGTGGGGGAGCAAGCATTTTTGACGATGGCAAAGCAGATCAAGGATAAGTGAGCAAGATTTATTGCCATAACATTCATGTGGCTCACCTGACTTGATTTAAGGATGGGATCAACCTCAACACCCGCAGGTGGTGCCAAATCGTCAACAGTTACTCCAGGGCAATCTGTTTGGCAACAGCAGTCAGGCTCGTGCTGCTAAAGGTGGGTTGTAATTTGCTTGGGGTGGGGCAACAGAGGACGTGCTGTTACACAAAACCTCTTGGATGAGATCCAGCAGTGCTAAACCCAGCAAGGAGTATTTGTAGTGTAGCCTCCAGTGCTAGCCCAACAAGGAGCTTGCCTGTGCTCGGTCTGAGTAAGGGTTGAGGCCCTTACTTGCATAGAGTTGATTGGAGATTTCTCAAGGATACAATCCAAGAAAATGGAGTTCAACTCAAGAGTATTGTCTCAAGAGAAGATGGTTCTTTGCACTAAGGGAGTTCTCTTAAGTAAGAGAAGTTCAGACCCAAAGACAAGTACAAGATGAGAACCAAGTAGATTCAAGTTAGAGAATCTATCTACAAGAGGACTTGTATATATATGTAGGTAATGTTACCAAAGCATCAGTAAGGGTTCAGGGTAAGTATGAGTCAGAACTGGTTGAATGGTAAGGGTACAGGGTATGGTGAATCATAGTCATGAAAGGGTAAGAGGTGCTGGTTGAATGGCAAGGGCAAGTGTAGGGCATAGGGTTAGATAGAAGCAGCAGCTTCTATGATCTAGGGGAAGAAGTGAGAGCTTCTTGGGTTTCAAGACAATGCAATCAAAAGAAAGAAGATATAAATGGAAATGTAACCATGGTCCAGGTTTAGATGAGTTTGCACAGTTTAGCCACATGTTGATGGTCATGTGACATTGGTCATGCAAGTCATGACAGTTTAACCTTGTGTCAGAGAATGAAGAATGAAATAATATGTAACACTCATGTTACTGTAACACATGCCAGAACTTGGTTGACCTGCGGTGGGAGTGCTGTGTGGGGGAAACAGAGGATACGTCAGAGTCATGATAGTCTGAGGTGTGTTTTTGAAGGATAGAGTTGGTGTTGGAAGAGACATAATACTGGCAATTGCTGCTAGTGTGCTTGTTGTATGCACATCAAGACCAATATAGCTATCTAATTGCAGATAGCTACTAATAATGCGGAGGAGTTTATACCCTTCTGGGCTGGTCCTCTGGTTCAAGACATTCACTGCCAAATAAAAGGCTTGCTGTGCAGCAGTTAGCATTAGAAAGCTGAAAACCCCCCAATATGTACCTTAGATAAGTCTTGCATCTTGTTGCCATCACTGAAGGTGATGTGAATGATGGTGCTGAAGTGATTAAGGTTGCACCATTGAGGGAAACCAGCAACCCTACCAGTGAAGGACATGAATATACATGAATTGCAATGTGAGTGACTTACTGTTTCTCAACTTTTGACTCTTTGCCATGCATAAGTGCTTTGAGGATCTTCTTCAACTCCTCAAGTAGGTGCTTCCACATACCAAGGTGGAGGGCATGCAGGTGGTCAAAACTGATGGCTTGATGGGGATCAGAGTGCATGATAAGCCAAAAAACATTCTGTTGATGAGGTATAATTAGCAAAGATCAGGATTATATGGGATAACCAGATATGAAGGACAAGGGTGGGAAGGAGGTCTGTATAATAGGGTTATTAGTAGACAAGTTTTCACTGGACTGTGCAAATGTGATATTGTGATTGGTGGCCAGACTCAATGAATGAGTGAGCGGTAGTGCAAGCCATTAGAACTGAGATAATGAAAACACAGAAGAGAAATGAGAATAAATATTGCTGAGAGCTTACTGCAACAGCATGCAATCCTAATGCCTTGAGTGGTTCTTCACCTTGGGCTTTGCTGACCTTATAAATGTTGAGTGCAGCTATCACTTCTTCCACTGATCTAAATGCGAACATCTTCAACAGCTTGCTAAACTTCTTGAGCGGTATGAGACAAACCAGACAGGGACATTTACTATGGTGGCCACGAATAAGAGACATGATCCCTCTAAATATCAGATTGTGGGCATGTGTAAAACAATTAGTACAGAGAGATATAGAACATACTGTTCTTTATAATCAGCTGAAAGTATCAGAAGAATGGGAAACAGCCAGCACATGATCTTGTCATAGCAATTGTGGGAGTAATCAGACTTTGAGTATTGCATGACCAGTTCCAAGAGTTTGAAGAATGCCTCATGCCATACAACACACTTGAGGTTTACAAACCCTGGCTTGCCTTCTTCATCTGCACCTTCGGATACCTGCAATTATAATGTGAGTACCATAATATCAGAAGATTCAATCAGAATGTTGACATATGATAGGCAACCACCCGATGACACGGCCGCTGCCAATGCCCTCACTGTTCCATATACTAACCAGCAAATTTGAGCAACAAACAACAGGATGTCCCTTTGTTGTGCCATGGGACGACAGTTTCGTCTTGTCTGCATACAGGATGAAGCAGAATGGAGCGGCTTTCAGACCATTGGGAAGGCAAGACTGATTAATGTTGAGTGAAAGCAGATAATGATATTAAACAAATGTCATGCACCTGGACATCCCACCATCAATCACCTGTCCAAGGCTCATTGTAAAAGCATTCAAACTCCCTGCTGTTATGCTTGAAAACACATTGCGCATCCCAGACAAAATGTGGAGCGAGTAGTGGATTAGCTAACAAATCAAGGGCCCAGTTCCAGAGAGGCAGCATGTGCATCTCATATACTTGTTGTTCTTTTTTGTAGGGAACAGTGATGTTGTGTTTTATAAACTATGTCACAAATATATCATACAAAATATTAGATTTATTAGTAACATACCAGCATAACCTGAGCGGCCACATGTTCCCAAGCCTTGCACAAACCATTATCATTTGTGAGCGTTGTTCAGCTCTCGCCTCTCGATATGCAACCAATGAGAGCAAGTAGGTCATCAATATGCAACTTGTTGAGCATGGCATTGAGCATGATCTCCGCAAACTCAAAGTCACCATGGGAACAAAAAGGATGCCAAGGCTCTTCATCCACAGGAAGATCTTCTTCATGATGTGTATTGACACCAAACTCCTTGAAGGTTTGAAGGAGTGGTTCATGGCCAGTGGAAGGATGATACTCTATTTTGAATTTGATGGGTCGTTGAAGAGAGATCATAGGTTGTAACTCAACAGAACCTTGCTGGCTATTGACTATGTAGAAGAATCAATTAGTGATACAAATAAATATGGTATACGCCTACCTGGACTGCCAGCACCCTCGAAGCTCCTGTTGTAGTTCCCATTGTAAGCTTTGGCTGCTGGCAGTGCAGGGTCTGCACCTCCTGCAGCTTGTTTCATGCTTCTTGAACTTCTTGCTACAATGCAGGCATGAAAGTTGCCTGGTCAGTGTTTCTTCTGAGAAGTTATATTTGCTTCTATAAGTACGAGAAGGACCCATACCAATAGCAATGTGGTAGTACTGATTTAAGTGAGATATGAGGCATTAGTGGTGCTCAAAGTTAACATCATAGAAATTTTCAAATGTAAAAATTTTGTGACTTGCTGGTAATTGAAGCTCTGACACTGACAAATCAGCCCCCATACCTTGTACCATGACTGTCATCATATCTATAGCATTCTGCAACTACATCTATGCCTCAAGAATCAGATCAAAAAAAACTACTTCATACCCTCAAACAAATGACTAATGACCTTACCATTGCACGATGAGTTTATGGTTGATCAGCTACTAGATAATGACTCTGATGAAGACTCTGATAAGGAATCAGAGATTGGTGCTCATAGCAGCTCAGATATCAGTATACGGACTGCATCACCAACATGGCCAGACTCCCCAGTGTCCCCTATGTCGTCCATCACATGTCATGGATTCCAAATACAAATTATTTTTCGTTCCTCAGCTTTCCTCCAGCTACTTCTAGTTACTGAACCGGTCACGTGACTTCACTTCCCATCACATCTTCACCTCTTCACATATCACCTGTTGTTTCTCTGATTGGTTCCCCAACTCCACAGGCTAGAACAATCTTGCTTCTGAAAGAAGTACTGGTCAGATCTTGGGCTTCTATTTAGTCACCATCTGACTCATTGCTTATATATCATGATGTCATGCTCAGTCATCCGCAGTATCGTACAACTCTTTTATCATTAGCTGATTTCTTTCACACTCAGATATCTCCTCTTCAATGTTATGTATATAAGTAGGTTGGTTAGCATAAGTACTCCTTAGACTTAACCTCTTCATTTCCACACTGGTGGTAGACTTAGATGTTCACGCTCAATCCTATCTTTGATCTATTCATCAACTGTGACCGAGTCCTAGTGGTTGTGTGTTAGACTTTGCCATTCGGTGAACTCTAGTCATAACATTAGGTTAAGTCTTCTTACCACTCTGACTTGAACTTTGTCTTGGACATTGCCATTCTTGACAAACTTCATCATGCTATTCTGCTGAGATTTATCTTACAGATTACGTTTAAAACTCAATCATTATTCCCCGACACATTTTGTTATATCAATCTCTTTACATTACTCTTTAGTAGAAGTGAACCAGGCCCTTGTCTTACTATGAGCCACCAGTTCATAAGGATCAGTGACACTTAGGTCCTGTTTCCGTACGTCTACAGTTCAGCCCAAAACCCTGCCAACTGTACGCTACATATCTGCTTTCTACGTAACAGAATGGCACTTGTGACTGTCCTCTCACAGTCTAGTTACATTACTATAGGAGCTTGTGGGTATTAAGCAGACCCAAAAGTTCACTGCATCTTTCGTGAACTCCTCTCGAGTTCTACTTAGGTTGACAAACCACTACATGCGCTGTATTCACACCTTTGTTATAACAGCACCTCCATCCAGATCCCATCTCATCAGGGCTAGAGCTCTCACGCTGCACGACAACTCCTCCTGTCTAGCAAACAACTGTCCATTCTTCAATGTCCGAGAATCTAGGAGAAACTGGGATAACCGCTTCAGAGAATATAGAAGTGCCAATGGCTCCGCCAGTAATACCACCAGTAGCAGCTCCAGACAGGGATCAAATTCATTCTCTGGCACCGCAGGGATGGCACAACCGGGGCCCAGTCATATCTGTAAAACCATCCACCACCACAATCGAAGGCCCTTCTGCACCGCTAGGCATCTCAGGCCCTGGAATGACTACCATCACCCACCAGGACATTTCGAATGCAATCACCACCATTGTCGAAGCAGAAAGGGTATTCACCAGAGCCTTGATAGACCAACTGCAGAGGGAGATCAACAAGCTTCAGGAAGGCTTGGTGCACGCGAACGACAAGAACACAGACCTGAGGATCAGGGTGAGGGATGCAGAGAACACAATCATGGATTTGCAAACCTCATCTATGATGAAGACCCCAGGCGCTATATCTGGGACTTCAAGCTCTGATCTCAAAATGGCAAAACCCATGGAGTTCACTGGAGAAAAGAACTCCATTGATGTTGACACCTTCCTCACTCAGCTTGAGATATACTTCATGGGTTATCCTGGAGCATCAGAACAACAGAAGTGTACATGCCTAATGTCTTTCTGTTAAGGACCTGCAGCAAAATGGGCGGAGAGCATTACACCCATGGCCCTTAAAGGTGGAGTCGGTTCTTATGATGCCATCAGGAGAGATATGCAAGTCATGTGGAGTATCATCAATAAAGAGGAGAAAGCAGCAAGGGAGTTAGAAGCTCTCCGACAGGGGAACCACACCATCGTGGAATACATTTCCCTCTTTCAGCAGAAACTTTCCTTCTGTCATTTCTCCAACTACGAGTTGATGTGCAAACTCCGCTTCGGACTAGACCAATGGGTTAGGAACCAATTGGCCCATATCCACCCTAACAGAAAAGACACACTGGAAGGGTTGATTAGGGAGACACTCATCATCAGGCAGAACCTAGAGGAACTCGACAACGAGAAGAAGAGTGACTGGACACCCCGCCATCCATGGCAAGGTGCTGCTGCAACATCTGCACCACATCAGGAAAAACTGTATCTCTATATAGAGGACCATCCTCTATATAGCCCTGATAGCACACCACAGCTCTATACAGTCTATGGCAAGCTATCACAGCGCTATAGACCAGTATAGACATCATGAAAGTCTATATATTACCATAAAGTTTGGTAAGTGTATTTAGAAGTAAAACATTTCAACAACTATAGACCCCAGTAGACCGTGGGAACTTTTTTCGATGAAAACCAAAGTTGTAGTCCTTGTCAAGGGAAGTCTATCCATAGTCTAATGACTTCAATAGGTTAAGATCCTAGTGAGTTACAAGGAAAATACTCGAAATTGAAGGGTTCAAGAAAACAACTTGACCGTGGGAACTTTTTTCGATGAAAATCATAGTTGTAGCCCTTGTCAAGGGCAGTCTATCCATAGTCTTATGACTTCAATAGGTTAAGATCCTAGTGAGTTATAAGGAAAATACTCGAAATTGGAGGGTTCAAGAAAGCAACTTGACCGTGGGAACTTTTTTCGATTAAATCAAAGTTGTAGTCCTTGTCAAGGGAAGTCTATCCATAGTCTAATGACTTCAATAGGTCAAGATCTTAGTGAGTTATAAGGAAAATACTTGGAATTGAAGGGTTCAAAAGTGTTAAGGTACACCTTATATATGTAAGCAAAAATGCGAAAATTCACCTTATGTGTATTCAAAATCCTAATGCTAACAGTCAATTTCATTGTCTTTTTCTTACTGTCATAATCCTAGTCCTATTAACCAAAAACTCGAAAATTCACCAAGTCTTGTGTTGTGGCTTTGTTTGGCACTGCTTATGTAAGCAAAATGCGGTCAACCAACAAGTCTTTTCCCATTCTTTCCTTCCCCCCCCACTGCCCCCTCATTAGATTATCTTCCATATTTTTCTTACAATTTTCGAGTTTTTGCCTCTCTTCTCTTCTTCTTGCTTCTCTATCCTTCTCTTGGTGTTGATGTTGTTGGTGCTGGTACTGGTGCTGGTGCTTTGAACTCTGGTAAGTCTCCCTCCATAATTTTCGCATTTTTGACTATTTGACTAATCTTTTTTCTAACCCTCTCCTTCTAGCTCTCTTCCCTCCTGCTCCTCCTCCCCCCAACTATTTTCGCATTTTTGACCATTTGGCAAGTCTTTTCTCTGACTCTCACTTCCTCCTGTCTGATCCTCTCCTTCTAGCTCCCTTCCCTCCTCTTCCCTCAAGAATTTTCGCAATTTTCACTATTTGGTAAGTCTTTCTTTTTTTTGTATTCATCTTTCCTCTCTGATTCTTCCTTCTAGTTCTCTTGCCTCTTCCTCCTGTAATTTTCGCATTTTTGCCTGTTTTGTAGTTATTAGTTTACATGTATTGTAGTAGTTGAAATATAATTTGGAATTTTCGCTTTTTTTTAATTTTGAGAACACTATCATGGCAACAAACAGCTATTAAGAGAAATTTTTGCTTTGTGTTTTGAGCTATAATAGCTACAATAGTTGTGGTATGTTCCACCCAGCTATAGCAACTTTAATAGAGCTATATAGCACTATACACTGGTGTAGTAAGCCTGCACAATTGGGCACTTGGCTATACGAGCTATAGGGCTATGGAGTCTGTATAGCAGTCTATAGTGCTATGGGTGGCTATATAGCCTTACCACATTTTCCTGATGCAGTAGCACCCAAGACCACATTGCAAGGAGGAAACATGATGAACATTGATGCAACCAGAACAGGAGGTAGACCCCGACCTCAAGGACAACCAGGACATGATTTCAAATGCTATCGCTGCGGAGAAGATGGGCACATGGCTCATAATTGTACAGGAAAGCCTCTTGACAAGGGCAAAGGACCAGCTGTCGGTGCCATCAAAGAAGGAGAAGTTCCAGCTGTGAAACTGCTCACACTGGAAGATATTAAATGCATCGTAAACAAGAGGATCTGCCTCTCCACCATATACAACCCAGAGAAGAAGGGTTTTTAGATAGATCAAAGTTGACTGCAAACTTACATAGATCAGAAGAATCGTTTCTCCATTCTCGGTGACTCGGCAATCATGTTTACAGAAGTATTAGAAGTTTGTTCTGGGAATAAACGAGAGCGTTTTTACTTGCTAGTTACGTTGGAAGGAAAACAAAGGAAAGCAGCCATCAATGCTCTAGTAGACTGCGGAGCAACAAATCTCTTCATCAGCGAAAGATTTGTAGAAAAGAACCAAGTCCAAACCAAGCAGTTGTTGCGAGCACTGCCAGTCCATAATATTGATGGAACTAAAAACTCCGCCAGACCAATCAAAAGCTACACCAATTTGAAACTCATGATAGGGGATCATGAGGAAGAAGTAGCTTTTCTGATCACAGATTTAGGAACCGATGATGTCATCATTGGAATAGATTGGCTATGATACCATAACCCCAGTATCGATTGGAATGCGGGAAAGGTGGCATTAGACTGTTGTCCAGTTAAATGTCAAAAAGCCAAGGTCAAGGACAAAAAGACCAAGGCGAAGAAGCGAAGAGCCACGAACTTTTCGATCCTTGAGGTGTTGCCTGAGTTGATACTGACAGAAGATGATGAAGATGACAATATTGAGGGAGCCTCTATCCATCATCAGATTCAGTCGACAAGCTTCAACTCTTCACCTTTGTTGCATAAATTGTGAGGACATGTCAGAATCAAGGAAGTAGGGGATGAGGATTCACCAAAGAATGTGTGGATCAGATACAAAAGCTCTGTAGCGTCAGAGTTAGCTCAGCAGGAGGAAAAGAAGAAGGAAAAGAAGCCCATAGAAGAGATGGTGCCAGAGTGGCTCCATGACTACCTTAAGGTCTTCTCTGAAGAAGAATCTACTTGATTCCCCAACTCTAAGAAGTGGGATTATAAAGTAGATCTCAAGGACCCTAACAATCTTCCTCCCAACGCGAAAGCATATCCCCTTTCGCCCGTCAAAAATGAAGCATGTGAAAAGTGGCTCAAACAAGAGTACAATTTAGGATGACTGAGAGATTCTGAATCTCCAGTAGCAGCTCCTTTCTTCTTTGTTGCCAAGAAAGATGGAAAACTCAGACCTGTCATGGACTATTGGAGGTTAAATGAGAAAACCATCCAAAATGCATACCCTCTCCCTCGTTCTCAGGATCTCATGGAATATCAGAGGTTAAATGAGAAAACCATCCGAAATACATACCCTCTCCCTCGTTCTCAGGATCTCATTGATCGTCTCTCCAGTGCAAAACTCTTTTCGAAAATGGATGTTCAATGGGGTTACAATAATATTAGAATGAAAGAAGGAGACCAGTGGAAAGCCGCCTTCAGAACTCCTTTTGGACATCACAAACCAGTCATAATGTACTTCGGCATGACAAACTCCCCTGCTACCTTTCAGACCATGATGGACCAGATCTTCCAAGATCTCAAGGAAGGAAAGGTCGTTGTAGTATACATCGATGACATCTTGGTCTTCACCAATGACAATGTAGAAAAGCATAGAAAGGTGGTGCATGAAGTATTGCAAAGATTGCAGGACAATGATCTCTATCTCAAACCGGAGAAGTGTTCCTTTGAGAAGAAAGAAGTAGAATTTCTCGGTTTGATCATCAAAGATGGACACATCTCCATGGATCCGGTCAAGGTTAAAGGAGTTCAGGAATGGCCCACTCCTACCTGCATCAAAGACATTCAATGATTCATGGGATTTGCAAACTTTTATTGTTGATTCATTCTCAGGTTCTTGAACATTGCCAGACCCATGAATGAGCTCATCGGGAAGGATGTACCATGGGAATGGACAGACAAACAAGAGAAGGGTTTTAGAACCCTTAAAGACAATTTCATGTCTGCACCAGTACTAGTTATGCCAGATGCACAAAAGAAACAGAAAATAGAAAGCAATGCATCTGACTACACTACTGGTGGTGTACTTTCTCAGTTGGAAGAAGATGGACTATGGCACCCAGTGGCCTTTTTTAGCAAATCAATGCAGGATGCAGAATGAAATCACAACATTCACAACAAAGAACTTTGGGCCATCATCCATGCATTGGAGGAGTGAAGGCATTATGTGCAGGGCACACCTCATCCAGTAGAAATTTGGATGGATCACAAGAACCTCAAATACTTCATGACAAGTCAGAAGTTAACTTGCAGACAAGCAAGATGGTCCTTGTTCCTTGCAGAATACAATTTTACACTGCAACACAAACTGGGGAAGGTTAATGACACTGCCGACGCTCTGTCCAGGAGGCCAGACCACAGAGGGGTGGTAGAAAATGACAATTCCAATCATGTGCTTTTAAAACCTGAGTTTTTCCATATTAAAGCCGCAAAAAGAGGTCAGATTCTGATAGAAGGAGAACAATTGCTATTGAAGCGTATCAGAAACTGTACCGATTTGGATCCGGAAGTCCGAAATGCTATTGAAACCTTGAAGAAGGCCCCTGTGCAGTTGAGAAGAGGACTAGAAGAGTGGAATACGGAGGATGGACTCATTCTATTCAGAGGATTGGTTTACGTTCCCAATAACAAGGAAATATGTCGCTCAGTGCTAGAGATCTTTCATGACTCACCTGCAGCAGGACACATGGGACATGCCAAAACTCTTGAACTTGTCTCATGAAACTATTGGTGGCCTCAGATGCAGAAATGGGTCAATGACTACGTAGATGGATGTGATCGATGCAAGCAAACAAAGGTGTTGCCATCTAAACCCCATGGACCTTTGAAACCAAATGAAATTCCAGAAGGCCCATGGCAAAGCATTAGCTGTGACCTTATCACCAGTCTACCCATCTCCCAAGGCAAAGACAGTATTCTAGTAGTCGTCAATTGTTTTACAAAGCAAGCACATCTTGCTCCGACCACCAAGGATGTTAATTCCAAAGGAGTTGCGGACTTGTTTCTCAAACATGTATGGAAGTTGCACGGAACACCAAAGAAGGTGATTTCAGATAGGGGAACACAATTTGTGTCAAAGTTTATGCAAGAAGTCTCAAAAAGACTAGGAACCAAGTGGTCCATGTCAACAGCATTTCACCCTCAGACTGACAGACAAACTGAACGAGTCAATGCAGAAGTAGAACAATACCTTCGGCTCTTCATGTCTTACTGTCAAAATGACTGGGTATCATGGCTTCCCATTGCAGAATTTACACATAATAATTCCATTACAACTACTGGACATTATCCCTTCAAAACCCTCTACAGCTATAACCCCGAATTCATCATTTCTCCCAATTCCTCTAATACCATTCCTCAAGCCGATGAGAGGGTAGCCGAGATGAAAGAAGCACAGAAAGAAGCAAAGGCAATACTAGAAATAGCAAATGATCAGTGTGGGGAACGTCCCCACTGCAGGCCCATATCCCGCATAATTCCCATGCCTTACCACCATCTTCCCGTGCATTCCGCTACCATCCCGCTACCCATCTGCATCTTCCCAAAGCCGTCCGCTACACAGAACCAAGCAGAACCAAGCAGAACCCAGTGGAACAATTGTGTACCACACACATCATATCCCTTTAGCCTTCGGAACGTCCTCCTCCGTCCTGTCCCTGTCCTTCCATCCTCACTGGTGAGTACTAGCTACGTTCCCCGTGTTACTAACATGTTCCTATCTCATTTCATATGTGTTACGATACTTATACGGATCCTTCCACTACTCGGGACCAGTTCCTTATCTCACAGCCTCACCCAGTTGTAGCATAGCGCATTTCGGAACCCCTTCCTATATAGGTAGCAATAGATGGGATCTTAGTTTTTTACCTTCTGATAGACTCGACTCCACTTCCACTTCCAGAGTACTTCCCAGTACTCCACTCACTGTCTAAAATATCTTCCTGAATCTATTCCTGATCTCATTGCAATGTTCCCACCTCTGTGAGTTCCGCTCGAAATGCCTGACATCGGATCCGATGACTTGGAGCAAGTACCAGACACAAGCCTGGTCCGACTTTGCCCAATCATCCTCCTGCAGGCTTGTAGTTTCTTTTCCCTCCATTAGTTCCCTGCTTGTTCTGTTTGTTCCCCATTTGTTCTGTTTGTCCCGCGTTAGTTCCGTTAGTTCTGCATAGTTCTGCTCGTGGTGCATTAGTTCTGCTTGTTGCGCGCTGAGTTCCACTTGTCACGTACCCTCCACATCTTTGTGTTTCCAGTCCTAGTAAGGACCGGAACCCTTCGGGTCGCTAGACAGAGTCTAGTCTTTGCTTTCCTCGCACTTATTTGAGGACCCGCTACCCAGTAGCAATCCCCTCAGGACGAGTATTAGTCTCGCACCCTTGTTAGACATCTGAATCACCCCAGAGTCTATTTTCCTCACCCACATCGGATGAAGTGTTTCTATGATCATAGAGTAAAAAATGCACCTATATTGGAAGTTGGACAGAAGGTTTGGCTAGATGCCAAAAATATCAAACAATGACGCCCAAGTCAGAAGTTATTGGATTGCCATCTTGGCCCCTTTGAAATACTCGAGTGAATAGGCAAGTTAAACTACCAGATCAGATTACCACAATCATATCAGATCCATCCAGTATTTCATGTGGGATTACTCACACCCCACAAAACTTCCGCACTAACACCTCAAATTGCTGTCATATACCAGATCCGAGTACCCCCAGTACCACCTATAAGCATCCCTACTGCTGGTCCGACCCCCTGTTTTCCCATCTGCTCCATTCCTCCTTCTCCGACAATGCATGAAGTGCATCTCAGCAGGATTAGCCCTGCTACCTCTGCCTGACCCCGTTCCGCTCTTCTGACACTACCCCTATGTCCTCCGACACCATACCCCTTCCATCGGACCCTATCTGTGGTTTTGCTCCTCTGCCCTATCGGTCCGCCTGATCCTACTCCTACTCCCTCCACTTTTCCGACCCACTCGGTTCCGCTCATCTTGTCCCACTCAACTATCAGTCCGTCCGACCGCCTCACCAGTCCACTCCTAGACTAGGAACCACTCAACTGGTCCTATCACCATTTGGTATCATAGTTCCGCTTTTCGGATCACCAGTAATCCCTATACCCTAGCAATTCTGATCTGTTGCATACATACTGTTCCCTGAGCCTTATTTTTGTATGTCTCAGTCATCCTATTGTAATCCTATACACTCAGCACATAGCTATCTGCTATGCTATGCTCATCACTTAGAGTATATAAACATATGTACATTTGTCTGTAGATACTCAGTCTGAATATTACCTTTTCTAAGCCCTGCTCTTCTGTTCTTTGACTTGGGCCTGATCCTAGTCAACTCCTGTTAGCCGGCCTAGGGGATTGACTCCCTAGGTCAGCCACCCTCCGATCCTCTGATCCTCTGATCCCCCAATCCTCCGTTCCCCTGTTCCCCCACTCCTCCATTCCCCCATTCCCCCACTCCCCCGTTCCTCCGCTCATCTGACTTCCCATGTGTCGGAACCAAACCCTGCACTCTCGTATCCATCCCCTCCATTCTGCTCTGCTTCAGACTTCGTCCAAGCAGTCCCTTCCACTCCACTTCTACTGTTGGTTCCGACCGCAGTAGTCTCCCGCCTCCCTCCTGTTGGGCGGAACAACCCCCGCCTGACTTTCCCGCACTCACCTAGTAGTCCGTTGGTCCTCCTTCAGAGGACCCCCATTCCGACATCCTGTCGGAACTCATAGAATTCGTGTTGGACTACATTCCGAATTAGGGGCACGTACTCGGGTAAGGGGCGCAGCGTACAAGCTGAAGCCAAGCCCCTCAGACTCCGCTTTACCCCTGAGCACGGTCTTAACAATTGCCCCCATATGTCCACCCCCAGATATAGTCCAATCCAAAGAAGAGTATCAAGTAGAAGAAGTGATAAATAGCAGAATGTGGCGACAGCAACTACAATACAAAGTAAAATGGAAGGGGTATCCATTGGAAGAAGTGACATGGGAAAAAGAGGAAAATCTGAAGAACTCCCCCAGATTAGTCAGCGAATTTTACGCTGTGGGGAATGCTCCCACTGTAGGCATAAAACCCCATTGATTCCACATCATCTCACATCAGTTCCACATATTCTGCATGTTCCGTGTTTCCCACACATTGTCCGATGCGTTCCACATTCCCGTGCATCCTTTGGAACACGCCCACACTATCCGATATTCCTGCACATCATTGGACAACCTTCGCATGTCCTGTCCCCATCCTTCCAGGTCCATTGGTACACTGTATCTCTCTTCCCATTGCTTCTAACATTATCCAGATCACACTGACACATGCCCTTATGGCATGGACCCCTATTGCAGAGTATTGCGCCCATGTGCACTGCCTGCCTTCACTTCCGCTTCCTGAGAAATTTACCACCTGTACCTCAGTGTTCCTTGAAAATAATGTTCCCTATAAGTAGTGTGTCACGAATTCCTATCACGAACCATTTTTCATTTCTCGGTTTTCCTTTGGCTACTTCCAGTACCTGAACCAGTCATGTGACTTCTCACCCTTTCACACCTTCACATGTCACACCATCACCCCTTCACATTTCACCTATCACATCTCCGATCGGTTCCCCTATGCCTAGGGCCAGAATTATTCCATTACCAATCACTTAATCTCCACTATGACCTCATTGCTTATATACCACAACATCATGCTAGATCATCCACAGTATCGTACGATTCTTTCTCATTGGCTGAATTCTTTTAGACTCAGATATTTCCGATTCAATGTTATGTATATAGTTAAGGTAGTCATAGTCAGTACTCCTTAGACTTGACCTCTTCGTTCCTACCCAGTGTAGACTCAGATGTTCACTCTCAATGTCATCTCTTTCTCTATACTTTGACGAGTCCTAGTGGTTGTGTGATACCTTTACCATTTGGTGAACATTGATCATAACATTAGGTTAAGTCTACTCTTACCACTCCAACTCGAACTTAGTATTGGACACTTCATTCTCGACTAACTTCACCCATGCTATTCTGCTGAGATTATTCTCATGGATTATGTTTCCAATCATCATTCCCAGACGCGTTACATGTGTCTCATTTTTTATGTACACCTTTAGTAGAAGTCAACCAGGCCCTTGTCTTACTACAAGCCGCCAGTTGATAAGAGATAGTGACATCTAGGTCCTATTCTCGCACGTCTGCAGTTCGGCCCCAAACCCTGCCAACTGTATGCTACCTATCTTCTTTCATACTATAAAGAATGGCACTCGCAACTGTCCTCTCACAGTCTAGATACAATTACTATAGGAGCTTGTGGGTATCTAGAAGACCCAAAGTTCACCACATTGCTCATGAACTCCTTTCGAGTTCTACTTTAGGTTGATGAACCGCTACACGCGCTGTATTCGCACCTTTAGTCACCATTTCACCTCCATACTGTTCTCGTCTCCTCAGGCAAAGAGCTCTCGTGTTACACAACAACTCTACCCGTCGGGAAAACAACTGCCCATTCCTTCATGTCCACTTCAGAAATAAACACGCAATGGGGAGCCAGCCATCCCATTCAGTCACCAGCTCCCCTTGTGCCATGGGCATCCCAACAAGGAATGAGCGGACTCCAAGAACAAGGGTACCAATCTGTCAAATCATCCACACCAACCCCATCGAGGCCAGCCTCTGTGGCTCCAGGCATCTCTGGCCTGCAAGGATCCATCATTACCCACGAGCATATTTCCAACACCATTCACACCGTCATAGAACTAGAAAGGCGAAACACAAACACCGCCTAGCAGAGTTTCAACAGAAACTAGACGAGATGAATGACACTCTACAGATGGTGGATCTAGAGAACCTAAGGTTGAGGGACAGACTAGTGACAGCAGAGCAAACTATCACGGCTTTGCAGTCCTTTCGTCCAGCAACGCTGACGGGACCGGCAGCTACCTCGGAAGTACGAGCTCTGATCTCAAAATGGCCAAACCTACAGAGTTCACTGGGGACAAGGGCTCCATTGACATCGACACTTTCCTCACCCAATGCGACATCTATTTCACCGGCTATCCTACCGCCACTGAGCAGCAGAAGAGTTCCTGTATTATTTCTTTCTGCAAGGGCTCTGCAGCAAAGTGGGCAGAAACCACCTCCAGAAGAGTCATGTCCAGAAACTACTCTGCACTAGGAGGATATAATCTTCTCAAGTCAGAGATGATTGCCATGTGGGGACTAGTAAACAAGGAAGAAGTCATGGCTAGGGAATTAGACGCTCTTCGCCAAGGCACTCACATGGTTGCAGAATATGTTTCCATTTTCAGACAGAAGGCATCTCACTGCCAATTCTCTGATTATGAACTCATTCGCAAGTTCCGTCTAGGACTAGACCAATAGGTTCGCAACCAGTTGGCTCATGTGAACCCAAGAGATAAGCAAACTCTTGAGGGGATCATTTCACATGCCTTAACCATTGGGCAAAACCTAGAGGAACTAGATGCGGAGAAGAAACTGTGGACCCAACGAAAGCCATTCCAACCCCAGACTATTACAGTAACATGAGTGTTACACGTCATTTCATTCTTCGGACTCGTCCAGACCTGGACCATGGTTATGATTCTATTTCTGTCTCTGTTCTTTTTGATCTCGTTGTTCTGAAATGTGAGAAGCTCTCACTTCTACTCCTAGATCACAGAAGCCACGGCTTCTCCCGAACCCTATGCCCTAATCACTGTATCAGTTCCCTCATTGATTGGGATTCCCCATGCCCTTTACCCTTACCATTCAACCGGTACTACTTACCCCTTTTTGTATGTGACTCATACATACCCTTGACCCTTACTGATGATTCAGTAATACCTCCATTACCCTGTACCCTTACCGTTCCACTGGTATCTCACTTTCCATACATATATATATCACTTCTCTTGTAGATAGATTCTCTAACTTTAATCTACTCGGTTCTCATCTGATACTTGTCTTAGGGTCTGAACTTCTCTTGCCTAAGAGAACTCCCTCTGTGCAAAGAACCATATACTCTTGAGATGATACTCTTGAGTTGAACTCCATCTCTTGGATCGTATCCTTGAGAAACTCCAATTGACTCTACGCAAGTAAGGGCCTCAACCCTTGCTCAAACTTAGCGCAGGCAAGCTCCTTGCTGGGCTAGTGCCAAAGGCCACACTTCAAACACCCCTTGCGGGTTTAGCGCCGCCGGATCTCATCCGAGAGGTTTCACATAACACAGACCCCTGCTCGCACAATTGCACAGGGCAGAGATGCAATGGATGTAGACGCATCCAAAATACAAGGTGGACCCCAACCTCAAGGCAAATTGGGAGGTTCAAGTTTCAAATGCTACTGCTGTGGCAAAGAAGGACACATGGCCCAGAACTGTACTGGAGAACCCCTCAACAAGGGCAAGGGACCTGTGGTCTGAGCAGTCAAGGAAGAGGAAGTCAAGCCTCTGACTTGCGAGGACATTGACAGGATCATAAACAAATGTATCGCCATGTCTAGCATTTACAACCCAGAGAAGAATAAGGGTTTTTAGAAGGGTTGAAGTTGACTGCAAACTTAGACGTGAACAATCGTTTTTCCATTCTTAGTAATTCAGCTATCATGTTTACAGAAGTATCAGAAGTTTGTTCTGGGAATAAACGAGAACATTTCTACTCACCAGTTACATTGGAAGGAAAGCAAAGAAAAGCAGAAGTGAATGCTCTAGTAGACTGCGGAGTAACAAACCTCTTTCTCAGTGAAAAGTTTGTAGAGAAGAATCAAGTCAGAACCAAGCAGTTATTGCGAGCACTGCCGATCCGGAATATAGACAGAACTAAAAATTCCGCTGGACCAATCAAAAGCTACACCAATTTGAAACTCAGGATAGGGGATCACGAGGAAGAAGTAGCCTTTCTGATCACAGATCTAGGAACCGATGATGTAATCATTGGAATAGATTGGCTACGATACCACAACCCTAGCATTAACTGGAACACAGGGAAGGTTGCCCTAGACCACTGCCCAGTAAAATGCAAAGAAGCAGAGACAAAAAGCTTCGGCAATTCCTGAGCTCTTACCGGCAGAAGATGATGAAGATGAGCCTCAGATAAAGGCGACAGACTTCAACTCTTCACCTTTATCACAGGAATCATGAGGACATGTTAGGCATGGAACTACCAAGAATGTTCCTGAGGTGGAGGAGGTCGAAGATGAGGATTCACCACAGAACGTGTGGATCAGATACAAAAGCTCCGTAGCATCAGAGTTAGCTCAACAGGAGGAAATGAAGAAGGAAAAGAAGTCCGTAGAAGAGATGGTCCCAGAGTGGCTCCACAACTATCTCAAGGTCTTCTCCAAAGAAGAGTCTACTAGGTTCCCCAAATCAAAAAAGTGGGATCATAAGATAGACCTCAAGGACCCTAATGATCTTCCTCCTAATGTGAAAGCATATCCCCTTTTGCCCGCAGAACATGAGGCTTGTGAGAAGTGGCTTAAACAGGAATATAAATTAGGACGACTGAGAGATTCTGAATCTCCAGTAGCAGCTCCTTTCTTCTTTGTTGCCAAGATGGATGGGAAACTCAGACCCGTCATGGACTATCGAAGATTGAATGAAAAGACAATTCATAATGCATACCCATTGCCCCGTTCTCAGGACCTTATTGATAAACTTTCTGGTGCTAAACTATTCTCAAAAATGGATGTTCGTTGGGGTTACAACAACATCAGGATGAAAGAAGGAGACCAATGGAAGGCCGCCTTCAAAACCCCTTTTGGACATCATGAACCAGTAGTAATGTATTTTGGTCTTACAAACTCTCCCGCTACCTTTCAAACAATGATGGACCAGATCTTCCAAGATCTCAAGGAAGGAAAAGTCATTGTAGTCTACATTGACGACATCCTGGTCTTCATGAATGACGATGTAGAGAAACATCGAAAGGTGGTTCGAGAAGTACTCCAGAGGCTTCAGGACAATGACCTTTACTTAAAACCAGAAAAGTGCTCCTTTGAGAAGAAAGAAGTCGAGTTTCTTGGTCTGGTAGTAAAAGATGGACATGTTTCCATGGATCCCGTAAAGGACAAGGGTGTACAAGACTGGCCCACCCCTACTTGTGTAAAGGACATCCAATGATTCATGGGATTCGCGAACTTTTATCGTCGTTTCATTCTCGGATTCTTGAACATTGCCAAACCCATGAATGATCTTATCCGTAAGGATGTACTATGGGAATGGATGGACAAACAAGAGAAAGCTTTCCAGACTCTTAAAGACAATTTCACTTCCGCACCAGTTTTGGTTATGCCAGATGCCAAAAGAAACAAAAAATAGAAACAGATGCATCTGACTACACCACTGGTGGTGTTCTTTCTCAATTAGAAGATGATGGACGATGGCACCCTGTTGCCTTTTTCAGTAAATATATGCAAGACACAGAGCGAAACTATGATATCCACGATAAAGAACTATTGGCTATCATTCACACTCTTGAAGAGTGGAGGCATTACGTGCAAGGAGTAGCCCAACCCTGTGGAAATTTGGACAGATCACAAAAACCTTGAATACTTCATGACTAGTCAAAAGTTAACTCGCAGGCAAGTGAGGTGGTCTTTGTTCCTTGCAGAGTATGAATTTACTTTGCACCACAAACTGGGGAAGGTGAATGACACTGCCGATGCTCTGTCCAGGAGGCCAGACCACAAGGAGGGGGTAGAAGATGACAATTTGGATTGTGTGCTTTTAAAACCCGAGTTTTTTCAAATAAAAGCTGCAAAAGAGGTCAAGTTCTCATCCAAGGAGAACAATTGCTGTTGAAACGCATTAGAAACAGCACAGACCTAGATCCTGGAAGTCTGAAATGCTATTGAAACCCTCAAAAAGGCACCTGTACAACTGCAAAAAGGATCAGAAGAATGGAATACAGGAGGATGGACTTATTCTATTCAGAGGATTGGTGTATGTCCCCAACAATAAAGACATTTGTCAGCTCAGTGCTGGAGATCTTCCATGACTCGCCTGCAGCAGGACATATGGGACGAGCTAAAACTCTTGAACTAGTTTCCCAGTAACTATTGGTGGCCCCAGATGCAGAAATGGGTCAATGACTACATAGAAGGATGCGATCGATGCAAGCAAACCAAGGCACTACTGTCTAAACCCCATGGACCCTTGAAACCAAACAAAATTCCAGAAGGTCCATGGCAATTCATTAGCTGTGATCTTATTGTCAATCTTCCAAAATCTGAAGGCAAAGACAGCATCTTCATCATAGTCGACCAGTTTCACAAAACAAGCACATCTTATTCCAACCACCAAAGACATTGATTCCAAAGGCATTGTGGACTTATTCATCCAACATGTATGGAAATTGCATGGTACTCCAAAGAGAACAATCTCAGACAGAGGAACACAATTTGTGTTGAAATTCACACAGGAAGTGTCCAAGAGACTAGGGATCAAATGGTCCATGTCTACTGCATATCACCCACAAACTGATGGACAGATGGAACAAGTCAATCAAGAAGTTGAACAGTACCTATGACTCTTCACATCCTACCATCAGAATGATTGGGTTTCTTGGCTTCCAATTGCTGAATTCACACATAGCAATTCCGTAACAGTCACTGGACACTCTCCATTCAAATGTCTCTACGGCTACAATCCCGAATTCATAATTTCCCCTAACTTCTCCAACACAATTCCCCAAGCCAACCAGAGACTAGCTGAAATGAAGGAAGTGCAAGAAGAGGCAAAGGTGACACTAGAGATAGCAAACGATCAAATGAAGCGCTTTTATGACCATAAAGTAAAAGACACACCAGAATTCAAACCAGGCAACAAGGTATGGCTAGACGCAACAAACATCAAACAATGTCATCTGAGCCAAAAATTGTCTGACCGCCGTCTTGGACCATTTGAAATCGAAGAGAAGACTGGCGAGCTAAACTACAAGTTGAAACTCCCCAGTAAATATCGCATCCACCCAGTCTTTCATGTATCGCTACTCACCCCACATTGAACCTCTCAACTTGTTGACCACCCACCTCTAGAACATCCACCTCCAGAGATTGTTGATCAAATCCCAGAATATGAAGCAGAACAAATATTGCAAACGCGACTATACAGACGCAAGTTGCAGTATTTAGTAAAGTGGAAAGGATATTCAGTAGAAGAAGCAACATGGCAGTCAGAAGAAGATGTGAAGAATGCGCCACTTATTGTAGCCGACTTTTATGCAAAAAACCCCAATGTGGTTAAATTGGCATGCATCTCTGCTTCAATTCTGACAACCCCTGATTTCCTCGAATGGCGAAAAAGAAATATTCGACCATCATACATTCGCGAGGACACTCACCTTAAACAGGGGGTAATGTCACAAATTCCTAACACGAACCATTTTTCATTTCTCAGTTTTCCTTCGGCTACTTCCAGTACCTGAACCAGTCACATGACTTCTCACCCTTTCACACCTTCACATGTCACACTGTCACCCCTTCACATTTCACCTATCACATCTCCGATTGGTTCCCCTACGCCTAGGGCCAGAATTATTCCATTACCAATCACTTAATCTCCACTATGACCTCATTGCTTATACATCACAACATCATGCTAGATCATCCGCAGTATCATACAATTCTTTCTCATTGGCTGAATTCTTTTAGACTCAGATATCTCTGATTCAATGTTATGTATATAGTTAAGGTAATCATAGTCAGTACTCCTTAGACTTAACCTCTTCGTTCCTACCCAGTGTAGACCCAGACGTTCACTCTCAATATCATCTCTTTCTCTATACTTTGACAAGTCCTAGTGGTCGTGTGATACCTTTACCATTTGGTGAACGTTGATCATAACATAGTGGTACTCAGGGCTTCGGTGCTTGGGATCGAATCCCATCTCTTACCTTCCGACTTTTCTCTAACTTTTCCTTCACCTTACTAGAGGACTGCTTTGACTTATGCTCACTATCAATCTAACCTTGTGATATACCTCCTTCAACTTGATCTGCAAGTTCCGACAAATCAGTACATTCCGCATTGTATCCATTTGAGTTCCGCTTCATTCCATTTCATTCCACTTGAGTTCCTGCTTGTTCCACATTTTTGCTGATCCTCATCCTACCTGTGGTAGGGTTGATTAGGGTTCGTTTAGACAGAGACTAGTACTCCCCAGTAGCAATCCCCTTTAGGGTCGAACTGCACTTGTTCCCAAGTGAGGCAGCAGGCAGCAAAGACCCAACTGTGTAGTAGATCGAATTTCTTGCTGCTGCACTTGTTGTACCCACAATGCCACACATCCTGACGCTCCAAAATCACATTCAATCGCTAGCTCTATCATTCCAATTCTACAGACACCCGGTTTCCTCGAATGGAGACAAAAAAATATCTGACCATCTTACATTTGTGAGGACGCTCAACCTAGAAAGGGGGTAATGTCACGAATTCCAAATACAAATCATTTTTTGTTCCTCAGCTTTCCTCTGGCTACTTCTAGTTACTGAACCGGTCATGTGACTTCACTTCCCATCACATCTTCACCTCTTCACATATCACCTGTTGTTTCTCCAATTGGTTCCCCAACTCCACAGGCTAGAACAATCTCGCTTCTGAAAGAAGTACTGGTCGGATCTTGGGCTTCTATTTAGTCACCATCTGACTCATTGCTTATATATCATGATGTCATGCTCAGTCATCTGCAGTATCGTACAACTCTTTTATCATTAGGCTGATTTCTTTCATACTCAGATATCTCCTCTTCAATGTTATGTATATAAGTAGGTTGGTTAGCGTAAGTACTCCTTAGACTTAACCTCTTCATTTCCACACTGGTGGTAGACTTAGATGTTCACGCTCAATCCTATCTTTGATCTATTCATCAACTGTGACCGAGTCCTAGTGGTTGTGTGTTAGACTTTGCCATTCAGTGAACTCTAGTCATAACATCACATCTACCTTTTTTGATCAGCTCTCTGACATTGCTCTCGACAGCATACTCTGATGTTCTATCAAGCAGTATCCCAGACATGTGTGATTGGGTCTTTACACAGTTTGTTGATGTGATTGGGGCACTGCACAATAGTGTCAGGTGCTTAATGTCCATCTGTCTCTGAGCCACGCACCCTAGCTACACTTGCTGCAAGAGTGGGCACTATTATCACCTCAAAATTTTTGCCACAATCTCCGTTGTGATGCAGATGTGTTTGATGAACTTACAACATTAATTCAACCACACCCTATCTTCTATAATGAATTGAATAACCCACAACTCCCTATTGCAGTCCAGCTCGCCATTTTTCTCAATGGCATTGGCCATTATGGCAATGTTGCAACTACTGAAGATATATCTGACTAGGCTGGAGTGTCTGTGGGGACCATCTACAACTGCTACAAACAGGTGATGATCGCAATCTTGCAATTGCATGACTGGGCCACTCATTTTGATCTGCTCAACCGTGAGGATCAGATTGAGTGAGAGCAGGCAAAAGCTTACGTGGAAAAAAAGATGTGTTGTGAATGGCACAGCAGTTTTCTTTGTGTAGATGGGACTCCATCCCCCTTACACGAGAAGCCTGGTTGGCATGGGGAAGGTTTCTTTGACAAGAACTCTGACTACTCTCTAACAGCCTAGGTAAGTATCAGCTCAGTGTGTGGCACAGTGACTTACAATTAAAAAGGTCATTATATTGCCTCACAACCTCCATATTGTGGACTACATCATTGGCATACCTGGGAGTCTTCATGACTCAAATGTATTTGTATGAACAAGGGTCTCCCAGCATCCCAAGTCCTTTTTTGGTGCAGGAGGGTGGTTATGGATGGACTTGGTGTATGCTGCACAAACCTGGTGTGTACCACCATATAAACTGGCCACCAGGAGGGAGTTTGATGGCAGAAAAAAAGATGTTCAACTATAACCTGTCAACAGTGAGCATTGATATTAAATAATATATTTTCATAGTCCTTACCCAGCGTCTAGGTCCATGTTTGTTCAGAGCATTTTTTTTGGCTCTATCAAGGGCTGGTTCCAATCACTGCAGGAGCTTCACATCCCAATCCAAAGCCAGAAGGACCTCGAACTATACAAACATGTGGATCCATTTGTGCTTCATTCTGCATAATTTAATTGTCAAAATCAAGGAAAAATCAAACCATGAAGACTCAAACACATGCTTCTATCAGCAAACTCAGAGGTTGAGGCGAGCTGATGGTGACACAAGAGAGGATTAGCAAGAGGGTGGTGCAGTAGGTGATCAGACCTGCATTGGAACTGTGGGGCAGGATTTTCGCAATGTGTTAAAGATGTGGTTGCTTGCCTCATTGGAGTAAGCTCTTATCACAAACCTGTAGCATTTGTTGTGTGTAGTCACACTTGAGATTTTCTCAAGAAAGGAGTGTTTTTGTGAGCTCCAGACCCTGAGTGAACTCATTCTGCAACTGCCTCTGAGTTGGCACTGTCAAGCACAAAATGGTTTGCATTTCCCAAAAACCTGTTACATGATGATATTGTACAGACCTACTTCAGTTTTGATCACCACTGCACTCCATGGCAATACAATGAATTCAAGCCTCCTCCTCCTCCTCCTCCTCCTCCTCCTCCTCTCAATGTGCACACGATAGCTCAATCTCAATTCTCACAAACTCAATTTGTTGCATCATCCTCTCCTACATGTGGAGATGATCTTGTTCAGCAAGACACATTGCATGTTCCTGCTCATCACAAGCACTGCAGGCCTTGAGATCACAAGCCCAAATGTCACTTCTCCAGTTTCATACATTTATAGTGTTCATGCTCGATATGACCCTCACATTTACCATCAAGGTGCATCATTAGGGAATCTGCTGTCTGAGACATCCTTTCTGCAGCAGCAGAGGTCTGATCAAGAGCACTGCCACCAGGGTGTTTGTGTGATGAAGAGGGGGGGGCGACTAGATTGAGGTGAAGCACTCTGAGTAGGTGCACAAGATTGTTTTGTAGCAAGAGAAGGCAAACTTTCATGACTTCCTTTAAGTGAGCTGATGCAAAGAGACTGCAGTGCTCAGCTAGCACAAATATCCAAGTCTTCTGAGTCAATGGGCGTAGACTGAAGGCTAGGTGAAGACTCTTTGAGATCAGAAAAAAAAGATTGTGAATTATCAGTGGCATTTTGATTGGGTGCTGGCAAGTGCTCAGGAGAGTTCAACAATATCACACCATGTGTGTCAAAAGTTGAGATGGGAGGGAGTTGCGGTCATCGGTACCAGTTAGGGATCTGCACAGGTAACCCCCGGGTATCCAGGAGCTAACCTGTACCCCTACCCACCAAAACCCCTACCCATACCAAGGGGTACGGGTATCACTGAGGGTACCACAGGTATGCATGGGTACATGACCTCTGGCGGGTACACCATGGGTACAATGAAAATTGAGTGCAAATTGAGTATAGTACTGACAAAATGTATACTACCATTATACCTTTATATCATCCCATCCATCCTCCATCACTCGGTCATCACCCTCAACATCAGCCATGGTTGCAACGGCCTTGACGTTGTCATCCTTGACAAGGCCCATCAACGACCAGGATCCAACACAGAGTAGTGTGCGCATCGATTGAGCCAAGAGATGATTACACACATGAGATGGAATGAGACGGCCACGACTAAAAATGTGTTCTACATCAACAGACGTAGCTACAGTGTGTGTGAATGTATCAGTTATTAGCACATACAAAAAAAAGAATCTTACCAGGTATTGTAAGATAATCCAGGGCCATATGAGAGAGACGGGGGAATGTGTGACAGCGCTCAGTGCCACCAGAGCAGGGCATCATCAACATCTTCAATATTGGTTGCAAGGTAGGTGTTGAGTTCATTCTGCACGATGCGTTGCTGGGGCTTAGCGAGTGCGGGCAAGCTGTCAAAAATATTCTCGAAGTCTCCCTGGGGACCAGTCAGTCAGCAACCAGTATTTGAGTGTGCTCACATACCTGGTGAGCACTAGCAGAGTTGTCGCCATCATTCAGGGCTCCGTCAGGAGGGATTCTGTGAGATCGATAAGATGTTGTATACTGGTTGCGAACTAGAGCCTCGGCTGTAGTAATCCATTCCGGCTGCCATCCTGCCTGCTTGAAGTATTGGAGTTTGTGGCGAGGGTGGAGAACTGTAGCACCTAATTAGTTAGTTAACTTAAATGAATGAAAAAAAAACATACCCATGGCAATGCGGTGTAGGGAGTTATGTTACTCTGGGCTTGTATTGATGGTTTTTACTTAGTTTATGTACGCATTTTTACTGCTTATGTAAACAAACAATCTTCTTGAGCCACCACCATAAGCAGTACTCTTTTGATTCACTTTTCTCTCTGAGCACTACCTAGCTCTAGTCCAGAAACCCTCTAGGGTCGAATGCACCTCCTTGCAGGTATAGCAGCAGGCAGCAAGACCCAATACTTTCTGCACCCAGCAGAATTGTTGTACCCACAGCGGTAAATGTTTGACAAGTCTGTAAGTGAATAATAGTGGTTGAGGGTTTTTTTTGCAAGTCCGAGGGCAGTATGGATGGCTGGCTGAAGACGGGCCTTGTTGATGATGCAGTTGGTGAAGGTGGTGTCAATATGGTCCATCGCTGGTATAACCATAGCGAGGTTTGGCATTGAACAAGAGAAAAACATTGTTGCGTGCTTGAGAATCTTACAATGAGTCATTTTGATTAGTCAGCAAACCAGCGGTGCGCAACATTCAGAACACATCACTCACCTTCAAAACATCACACAATTCTTTTGCCAGCATCCACTCTTCGTCATCTAGCTCATACTCTCCCAATCCCAGTTTGCGTTTGTCAGTAATTCGGTCAATTGTGGTCCGGTACTCCAGCACAAACTCCAACATGTCAAATGTTGAGTTCCAGCAAGTTGCAACATCACATGGCATGTTTCTGACTCCCAGCTGCAAGTCCTTCAAGATCTCATGCCAGGCTGGCAGCAGGAGGGTGGTGGAGTGAATGAGCTTAAAGGCAAGTTTTCGGAGCTATGCAAACTGGTGATTGTTTTTTTTGTTATATTTGATAAGATAAACTCACTTTGACGAGTATGAGCCTGATAGGACGAATATTGTTGTGGAGTTCACATTGCTCATCTGGCATAAGTAATGCAACCTCGTCAACCCATCCTGGTGCATCATCATTGCCCTCCTCATCACCATCTTCCACAGTCACCTGCTCCTCAAGCTCCATACCCTTCACAAGATCATCAAGGGTTTCATCCCCATTTCATTTTGGTGGGTCAAACTGACGTATTAGTGACTTTGCAATGAGGTTTACAACATGGAGGAAGCAATGGGTCTGTGAGTTCTTGCCCTTGAAGTGTGCAACATTGTTCAACACGTTATCGGACATAATGCTCAAGATCTTCAAGATTTGTGATCAACATGGTAAGTCCTTCCTATTCATGTCCATACCTTATCTGTCTGATATCCCGAAGTCTTGCAGAATCTTCACAAATGCTTCTGCTAGGGTCACACCACTGTGCGACTGCGTGTTTCCAGTAAGTACATTGTTCATAGACATAGATTAACTAATTGCTCACCTTCGGTACCTCTACAATGTCTAGAATCATAGCCACAGGCTTGCCCTTGTGCTCAAGATGCACGGATTCTGCCATGAAGGCTTTGTGATTGGGTGACGTCCATGCATCCATTGCAAAGTTAAGTTCACCTTCGTATTTCTGGAGCATGTTTGCTATTTGCTGACGTGTTTGCACAAAGACCAGATGGACATCACGGGATACTGTAGATGGTGAAGGGATATAGTATTCCAGCCTGCCTGTTTTCATGAGGGATTGAAACCCTCAGTTGTTCACAACCTCAAACGGACGAAAGCTTTCGGAAACCCAATGGACAATTTCGGCCCTTAAATATGTATATTAGGTTGATCTTGTGTACTGAAGGAAGTACTTACTTTGTCTCCGTTTTTGTGTGCTGATGGTGTGAAAAAGTCACCTTCCCTTTCCCCTTTCGTTCAAAAGAGGCCGTTATTGTGCCTGTCGTAAGTATACCCTGCACAACAGTTTCGTGTGCCTCCCTGGCATTTTTGGTTTGAACTGCAGCAGCAAGTGCATCTTCCCCCCAGCAGTTTTTGACATGCTTACACATGTTTCCAGTTGACCTTGCATCTCCAGTATCAAGGAATCGGCGGATTCATTGCTGACAACCTTTTGCAGCACATTTGAATATGTGGCATCGTCAACCATGTACATACTCAATGTCAGCTTCAGGATGAAAAAATGCATAGACGGGTGAGTTCCAGTCTTTTTTCAGACACTCTGACATTGATTTAGTGTGCGTCCAGTGATCAGCAGATTGACAAACCAAGTTCTGCCTCCAAGGATTCTCCATCATCAATGTTCTTACCATCGCGAGAGGTGTCAGAGTCAGTATCATTGATAATAATGGTATTGAGAGCATCCTCATCTTCTTTGGTGTGAACAGTGGCCTTATGGCTGCTTGGGAATGTGGGTGTGGGACTCAAGCTCCGAGAAGAAGAAGACTCAGAGCTTGTTTCAAGTGTGGTACCCTTGAGTTTTTTTGAGGTCTTGATAGTGGTACTGCTATGGCTAGCTTTTCATTTGAGCTTGTTGGCTCATTCAGCCAAAGCCTGGGCTGCCTTCGTCGTGAGCTTCGTTACCCTTTTGCCTAACTTAGACATGGTATTGTAGATCTAGATAACAGGGTTATGAGAAGAATTTCATTTTAGATTGGCTTTTGAGTATAATAGGAATAAGGTTTTGATGTCCTATACAGTTGTGACAGCTGTGACACCAAAATGGATAATTGAAGAGATGGGTATTGACGGGTCAGGGGTCTGTCAAACTGAACCGCTACCCGTACCCCTAGAGACCCTTACCCCTTACCCCCATGGGTTACCCATACCCCTGCTAATCCCTAGTACCAGTGTGGCAATGGAGCTAGTGAGAATGAGCTAGGTGTGTTGCTAGGACTATGGTCCAAAGGTAACAGTGGTGATGGTGGTGAGGATCATGATTCAAATGATTCCATGCAGGGGGACTGGTCAACCATCATATCATCTGTAGTGCAATTCCTAATCTCAACTATTTCTCCATCTTCAGGATTGTCATCCATGTGAACATTGTCATCACCTGTAGCCAGTGGTTGTGATTGCTTGGGAACATTAAAATGTTCCAATGCAGCGGATGCAAAATCTTGCCCTGCGTCTGCAGTAGAGAATGTGTAATTGAAAGCTGGGTTTGTCTGCCACCAGCCATGAAGGTCAGGCCACCAGGGAAATTTTTTGAGCTTTGTATCTGACAGAGACACAATTAAGATGTGCATATGAACAGCAGCTGAAACTTACCAATCAACAACTTCATCTGCAGATCCTCTTGCAGTTCCACATATGTCTTTCCAGCTCCTGACTGCTTGAGTTCCTTGTTGAACTCATTGTATTTTTTCTTGAGCCTGAAACATCTGATCGGTGATTCTAGTGGGAGGATGGATGACACAGGAACTAGAGACTTATGTGCCAAAATGGGTTGAAACTGGTTTAATAAATACCTTTGGGTCCTCCTTGAAAAGTCACTGCACCTCCAGATCCTCATCATTCAAAAATACAGCTTGTGCAACCTGTGAATAGAAGATATCTCTTGAAGTTCCACTCTGCTTCTTCTTCCGACCTTGCTCCTTGGTGTCCTTTGCAGAATCAGAGAAAAGCTTGATGTGTGTGTCTTCATTTTCCTTGCACCAGGCAAGTAGACATTCAGTATGAGCACTATGGACCCCTTCCCAATGAATAGTACACTTCCTCCCAGTGTCCATGCTGGCAGGTGTGCTGACCCAGACTCCACCTCAAGCTTTCTGATTGGAGCGTGACATTGTCCAGGGTGTTTCTTATAACAGCAATTAAAGATCAGATTGATGCTTTGGCAGTGTCGATGCCAGTAACAACAATATCGAGCACACTGGCAAGGCAGGGCATGGCAGAGTTCAAAACCTGCCATACTGGCAGCATCCAATTTCGCAAAATTTTGCTGTGAATTTTTTTCTACATTCGCTTTGAGAACCACTATTAATATCTAAATCAGTATGTTTATCAGTCATTGCATAATAATATCTCACGCTTTTGATGACTTCGGCCAACCTTGAAAAGGGATTTTAAGGTACCTTAAAATGCACATGACCCAACTTGTAAGCCGGCAGCATTACAATGGGTCTTTGCTTTTTTCCGACATATGATGATCGCTATCACTATTGTTAATGATATCCATCCTTCTCCACCTTCTCAGGTTGAGCATAGGACCAAACTGCTCAATCAGACTGCTATGGAGATCACGGAGGATCTGACGTGGCTGAACACCTCATCTTGATGCATCAGGTAGTAAGTCACCTATAATGGACTTGTGAGTTTGCTGATCAGGAAAGAAAGTCCTCTCTTGGCACCAGCTGCAGCACGGAATTGAAAGGGTGGGCATCTTCCAACAAAGCTCCTCCACACTCCTTGAGGCTGTTGTTGACGTACTTACATACAGCAGGTAGTAAGACCCTGTCGCAGGTTTGTACAACATATACACAATTTACAAAGTAGCTGGTTGGTTGATTAACCACTCTCAGTCTACCTACATCCACAAACTCAAAATGCTTTCGCGCCTTGGTTGAATATGAGAGCTAATCTCACCGCCGACACTTGACTATGCGTCCCGGTCAATGATCCAGAGGGCAATGGCAGTCATGCTATCCAAAAATTCTTCCATGTACGATTTATCGTACACGTCGGAGAACTGCCAATCGTCCGGTCAGTTGCATGCCAATCCCGCGAAATTGACTCACTTGTAGATGAATGTGCAATTCAGAGCGCAAGGTCCATATGTGCGTCATTCTGCAGGGCATGGTGAACGGGATACGCTTATAAAACAAATGGGTCAACGCACGGACGATAAAAATCTATCAATCTGCCCCCGATCCTCATGTCCGAAATTTGCACCATTGGGTTCTGAGCTCCTATGGGCCAATTGAGAGGGAGGCTATCCTCGACCCTTTTGAAGTTGTTGATTGCGAGTGCATTTGGATTGTCTTGGAAATATTGATCGTATCCGATGTGAGGAAGATGCTTGTTGGACAGCCGGATCGAGTATTGTTCCCTGATCTTCGTCATGACCGCAAGTAATTGTGCTTTTGGACTTGCCTCCCAAGGCACGTCGCTCGCATAGACAACCATGGGGAAAGCGCACAAGAATGAGACATGATGCGAACGTGCGTCGTGGGGTGGAACTAGAAATCGTTGGTACGCTATACTGATGACCTCTCATCAATTTTGCGTGATCACAGCATCGAGTCTACTTACACTGTGAAGTCCAGCATAACGTTTGCCTTGTCGTCACGAAGGGGTTCCGAGTGATGGGCCCTCAGAACAGTAAGCATCTGAGCTGCTTCAAAAAGCTGGGTGACAGTGAAGTCTGTCAACGCCAGTGCATCGAGAATTTCCTTGAACGTTTTTGCATCCAATATTCTATGGAGGCGCGCAGGTGCCCTTCGCACAAGAGCTTGATCTCGTTGTGGTATCAGACCTTTCGAGTGCTTTAGGGGCGTGAGTACTTGTGTTGGGGATGGGAGACAGCGAGAGCCATTCACCTGTTGATGTTCCATCGCCTGACGTGCCGCAGTATGTAAGGCCTCTACTCCAGCCTCCCAACCATCCCTTGGCCCTCCAGTGGCAGTGACAGGACCGACCGGAAGGTTTCTCCACTCTTGCCCCCAATCAAGGGAGTCAAGGGACGGATGAGTGTCGTTAGTAATGAAGTCAAAAATACGATAGAGAGCATTGTATATGACGAAGGCGTCCGCGAGATAATGAGCAGTGTGGAAAAAAATCGAGTGCAACCCACTGGGGCGTAGAACAAGGTGGCAACCGAAATGTTGCTTGATGATAAGCTCATCGCCATTTGTGTAAGGCAGCCGGACCTCATTTATGGAAAAGACAAAATCGTCGTCGGACATTGTTGTTCTGTGCACCGTGAGGCTTGCTTCCGCCCATTTCTTCGCATCTTCAAGAGTGAAAACGGGTTCATACAGCCATGACTTTGCCATAGGAACGGTTGGATCTGGACCGTGTTTATCAACGGTCGCTGCCAGAAGCGGGGAAGAAAATCTAGGATCTAATCATCAGTACTGTCAAAAGTAACTGCATTGAAAGTACCTCATGAAACATAATGCGTTTTGGATAGAGGACACCAGCTGGGACTGAGGGATGATGCATGTGAAAGACACCCCCATGCAAAATTCATTTGAGCTTTACGATGTCAGGCGGGTTGTTCCCAAGTCGTGTGTTTGCGCTTGCTTACCCATCCGTCGGTTCAGAAAAATCATGGTGCAACAACTCTGACCCATACAGAGGCCTGTAAAGACCAAGGTCAGTTGGTGGAAACAGTGAAAAATGTGTAAAAGACCTCGTATAGAGTCCAGCATGGAGGGTCCATGGTTTCTCTTCTGCTGTGAGAGACATAGTGGCAGACAGGGAGGGGACGGTGGAGCGGTGTATCCGCGACTGTGTGCCTGCGTGTCGCGAGCAAGGCAAAGTGATGAAGAGCACTACCCACGACAAAAGCCCAAAGAACACTGAGTGGCTGACTAAGCTACGGTGCTACCCGGCTGCTACTCCGCCCCTCGCCTAGGGGTCCCCCACTCCAACGGAAAGGCTGTTAGCTGTAGTTCTCGCTGTCCATAAAAAAGCCCTGTCGGTAACTTAATTCCATCCACCTACCAGTCTTGGAGGTAAGTGAGAAATAGTACTGCCCTTTGCACTGCCAATGTGTTTGTATCAATCCGGTCTAACGATGTGTAGGCCGGGTCTTAGGCGCCTCATGCTCTTGGGCCAAACGCCCGCTAGGCCAGGAAAAATCAGGTCTACACTGCGTGTTTGCAAGGGGCCAGCCGCAAGGCCCCTGAATGGGGTTGTGACCATGGGTAAGTCTGCTACGAGCCCACGATGTTCAAGGAAGCGAGGTCGAATACAGAATTGGTGCATCGATGGGAACGGCGATGGACGAACAATGTGGTGAGACAAGGTTTAATGAAAACGATTCTGATGCGGATAGGCTGATAGATCTCGACAGCTCCATTATTTTCGGACTCGGCGAGAGGGTGATTTGATGCTGATGAGAGAGAGATGCGGGTAGACTCGAGAGTCAAAGCATACAGTGGGGATACGCGTTGAATCTCTACGAGCGAGCAGCGGGAGGTCAAAGCACTCGTGAAAGAGGTGCTAGCAACGAAAAGATCAGTGAAGTCCGGGCGTGAAGGTGGACTCCTGTGAATTTTCTTGGAGATCGGTCGATTTCTGCATTCTCTGAACGAGATAGACAAACAGGTCCTGACTTCACAGCTCCACGCAGCTCCATAAGCGGTTATTTGTGAGCCACATAGATCTGGTCCAAGGTGGCTATCGGTATTGTAACTGCTCACCGTTATCAGTCTCCATCGTTGCTATAGCCCTGATACTCCGTCGCGACGAGTATTCATCACTTTGTTTCGCCAAGTTTTCCCTACTGATCGTGTTGAGATAACCACAAAGCCGCGTGCAGATTTCGGAGATGAGTAGTGTGAGTGAAGTGAGAACAGATATAGTGCTGATACGGTAAGACCCAAGGTGAAGTGCATAGCCTGCGGCGCCACCAGGTCTTCAGGCATACACGTGGAAACCGGAAATTGCGGACAATATGTCCATAAGAGAGTTATTTCAGTATGCATGTATGAATAATCTCATCACCCACAGAGGTAAGTAAGACCCTAATGCCAATGCGGATCGCGTACTGAGTGCTTAATTGAAAGGCTTCCGTGCATCTTCAACAACGTTCTCGTAGGTGATGGTCATGTCGTCAGGGACCGCAAGTGCAAAGCAGGAACCTGTCTCGATAATGAGGCTATATGAAATGCCAGGCAACGGAAATGCAAAGAAAATTGTTGACCGAGATACGGTAGATACCCGCATCTTCCCGAGGCACCAACAAAGCCCGCAGTGCTATAGGAAACATAGAGCATCATGCAGGTCATCTGGCAGAATGCGGAGATCCTGGGACGTCGGAGAATGGCATTGCATGTTCAAGACGACGAGATCTTTTTTGCGGCTGGTAAACCCGGAATTCTTATTGAAGAATTATTTTTACACACCAAAGACTATAAGCACATGTTGATCAAATAGCATGCAGCCTGAAACGATGGTAGCGGCTACCTACTCAGTGTATATCAAGACCGCCCTCATCATTCCCACCAAGAAGTCTATTTTAATTTTTCTCGATGTACTCAGACCACCAACCCGGCATCTTGTCTCGGATGTATGAGGGTCAGCATCCACGTACGAAGGGAATGAAGGAGGACCTTTTACCTGGCAAATTCTTGCCAAGTATCTCATAAGCCTTCTGTTCTGTATGGTGTTCTTCAGATCAAGGTCACCTTCGACATCAACGCCAATTATATTCGGAACGTTTCTTCATTTCGACAATACTTCTGGGGCAAGTTGAGTTGCATCATGATTGAGGACGACGATCTTGTTTGTAAAAGAAGAAGGTCTACATGCGTGGCTGCCACTGAACACCTCACCGTTATCGCGTCACCAAGCTGCGCTTTGGGTCCATGCCGGCACTTGCTAGCTACATCATCACCGTGTATCATGCCTTGCGGGTTTAACGTGCTACAAGAGCTATTATTCCTGGCGCTGGAGGAGGGTTAAAGTGCGCGGCAAGGATTACCGGACATCTATCATAGGGAATTCTTGTTTGCCTGACATTTCTTATAATTTATACACACTATCGACCAAGACCCGCTGATTCCTCAACTTGATGTATTCAGCCCAGTGACGCAGGCAAATTATCGAAATCTTTGTGATGCACTGTGTATCCCCTGTGTATCCCATGAACCACCAAGGGTCATGGCTCAAGCCGCGTCCGGGTTTCGGGGGCGAGCAAATCGAAAACAAATATAGTGTTGGATCTTGATGCGATAAGGCCGAAGGTGAAGTGCAGCGCTACTAGATCTTCAAATATGTAGTTGCGACCGCAAAGGACTGCCTCTGGACTCTGGAGTCTGGGCAACCATGACCCTCGAGACGAAGTGTTCACCTGAATCCTCGTGATTTTGCTACAGACTCTACAGCAGACAACAGCACCGACGAGAATGCGAAAGGAGATCACTACGTAGAGGGCAAGAGAATGTATCAGGAAATTTTCTACAAACAACTATAAGTTCAACATGGATGACTCTAAAGAGAACAAAGGATCAACGACTCGAACTTATGAATCTGTACTCGATGAAAGCAATATATATGGAGCTACACACCAATATGAATGAATACCATTCTCTGCTCAAGCGGCACTTCCTTCTTTGGCACGGTGCGCGTAGCATGGTTAAGTGCCAAGGCCGCCTTCGTACAGTCCATGTCACCGTCCTCCAAATTTTCGAACATTTTGTGATAGAAAGCCTCAACGACGTGTTTTGCGACAGCGTCATCGACCGCCCAAAGAGTTCCAATGACACTCTTAAACCCCGAAAATTGTAGACCAGCAGCGAGATGGATGACTTCGTCAGGTGTCTCCTCATCGCCGACGGCAGTATGACACGCTGATAAAAATGCGAATTCGGCTTGCGGAGCATTGTTCTCCATGATGTCAAGCAGCTTCAGAGGTTTATCTCTCATGGCGAAACGTGAGTGATATGGCTGCTCGTGGTCCTGCTTGCCATGACAAGCGAGGTGCACCCAAGGTGTTGCATCGCAAAGCATCAAGTGCACCTGCCTGTGTAGCCTCGTCGCCAGATATATTGGTGAACTTGATGTCGGGGGGAACAAGTTTATGGATGAGCTCAAGCTCGTTGTCAACATCGGCGAGCACCGTGCCTTGCCCAGCACCTGGCTGACTTTGCCCAATTGCCGCGAAGGACTGGAGGCGCATGGTTCTTCATCATCTGTCGAGACCGGATCAAAGCCGACAGCGTTGGCGTGTAAGAGCAGATGTAAAGATCCTCTAGGGATGATTCTTGCCCAGAAGCGATCTGCCTTGGTCCGAAAGGGGTGAGCTGCATGGAGAGGAATGGATGTGAAGGCTGCTGTGGGACATAGCCAGATTCGAGACCGGCGCCGCAATTTGAGGTCATGCTGGAGGACATCAACGATGGGTAGCATGATCACGTCCCAAATTTTCCTCAAGATTACTCGCAAATCCTTCCTCGGCTCCGTTGGGCCCATCAGACCAGCGTGCCGTATCTCCCTGGCGAAGTCCTTCTTGAGCATCTCTAGATCTGTGAGAGTGACAGACGGAAAGGGAACATGGTAGGGCTGTCCTGACGTCGGGACAATGAGGGCGTCACATGAGTATTTGCTGGCATTAAGGATAATGACTGGGCCATGGCGCGCTGCCACTTGCAATTCTTCATACGATGGAGGGAGCAGGAATCGCGAGAAACCTTGGAGATTTCGGATTTCACCTGCTGTAGCTTCCCATCGCGTCGTAAGTCTCCTGTACTCTACTGCTGCCTGATCAGCAGCAGCTCTATCCGTGATAGCTGCAGAATCCTCAGCGGCGTTGGAAATCAGCTCGCTCAGCTCCGAGAAGTTGCGAGCTAGTTGCGGGTTTGTTGATTCGAGGTCTTCAAGCGGAGTCCTGAGTCGGGAAGCCAGCGACCATTGCTGGCCACGGCCCTGCTCCACAAGTTCGACGGCCTTTTGCAGGTCATGATGGCGTATGGCACATGATGCTGCATTTGCAGGGAGTGTTGTAGCATATTGGAAGGCAGCAGCAGCTTCACGCCGCGAAATGATGGATGACCGTGTCGCTAAATAAGCGTCATGAAGCTCGAAAAATGCCGTGTAGGCCTCCAGCGCAGATCCGTGACCATGCTGCTCCGCTGCGACAGTCCAATTAGATGACAGCATGATGCGTTGTCGCAAGCTTTGAGTGGGATGCCTCGATGCCAGTTTCATGTTCTCGATCGCGAGTGACAAATCAGCGGGGTTGTGTAGAGTCCGGTAACGAAACAAATAGGCCTCATGCAGCCATCCATAGCTGAAAAATCTGTCCGGGTGCAGTGGAGGTAAAGTCGCCAACGATTGCTGGCAGAGATTAATGGCCTCCTCAATATCTTCATTCTCCAGAGTTTTCGTGAAACGAGAGCGGAGTGCCGAGCTCAAATTGTTAAGAGTGACATGGCGCTCTGGATGATCATGCTTCTTTAACCGAAGCGATTCGCGGTAAGAATCGATGGCCTCGTTAAGATCCTCTGAGTTGCTGATATGCAATTTCCCATGTCTGGTTGTGAGCGCGATGGCAAGGTTGTTGAGCGGGGTGTCACGACCTGGATGTCCAGGTGGGCACAATGTCAGTGCCTCGCGATGGAGGCTGATAGCTCTGTTGATGTCATCAGTGTCACCACATTTTCCGAAACGGGTGCAAAGGGCGCGCCCTAGGTTGTCGAATCGTGCAAAACGATATGCACAGTGTCCAACAGGACACAAGCGCAGTGCTTCTTCGTACAAAGAGATGGCCTCGTCGAGGTCATGAGATTTTGCTTGGTGATCGAAGCGTTTTGCGATCAAAATGGCCAAGTTATTCAAGTAGGCATCATGACCATGACATCCTTTGGGGGCCAGTGAAACAATTTCACGGCAACATTGAATGCTCTCGTCTAAATCATCAATGCTCCCATATTGTGCAAAACGAGCTCTGAGATTTAATGAAAGCTTATTGAGGGCGCTAAGACGGTATTGGTGACCCAGAGGACAGAGCTCGACCACGATTCGTCGGAGTTGGGTACCTTCATCGGATGCATCTATTGGAAGGTTGTTGCATCTGAAGATCACATAATCGACGCCACTGTTCCCTACCGCGATGCTGTGAAGATAGGTGCCCTCTGGACAAAGAGGCAGTAGTTGATGGCAGAGCTGGACGGATTTCCAGATATCAGCTGGGGTAGTATGTTGATTGTTGTGGCGCCATCTCAGCGCTTGGGTGAGATAAAAGAGAGTCAAGGGACGATCGGGGTGGTCCTGCGGACGCAATGCATGGGCATCGTGGAATAGAGAGGTGGTAGATTCAATGTCTTGAAAATCCTTCAGAACATAACCCGCAAGTTGGGCAAACGCGAGGTTGGTGAGAGCTGTTGCATGGTCGGGATGGCCGATCGGACACCGGTCCAGAACCAATTGAAATCGCTCCACAGCATCATTCAGGTGAGAGACCATCTTGCTTGTTGTGTATTCGGCAACTCTTGCGTGGCCTGCATCTGTGTCTCGGGCAGCCTCGCAGTCTATGGTACACTAAAATTTGCGTTCCGTCAGCCAAAGCCTACAGCACTGAGGCTATAATCACTCACATCAAACAGATCACCGTCGTCGTTGCTGCAAGCATGCACAGAAGCGGCCTTCAACGTGAGAGAAGGACAGACACCTCGAATAGGTGGAAAGGACAGATCTATGACCAATGAGGAGATGTAGTAGATGAATGTGAAGTAGTCCACTCACCGAAAGGCTCGTCACCATGATCGCGGAGGTCATTCCACGATGTTTTAAGTTGTCCAATGAGTTCTCCATGTCCTAGCATTCGACTAAGCTCAAAGGACGCCCGGATCTCCAGCGTTAAACTAGGTGACATATCTGGTAATCTGCAAACGCACAATGAGTACTGGAATCACGTCCGAAAATCTTTGCGAAAGGCTTTACAAGGTCACGGTATCGCCCCATGCTACAGAAATGTCAGACGATAGGACTCGGACAGCTGAGTTCCAGCGTCTCGTCTCGTCGATTTTGATGGATACATAAGTGCCTGCGGGTATGCGCGAGGAAGGGACATTAATATTTTGTCCGCTAATGACTGTGGATAGAGCGTGAACAAACACCAAGGTCGTATGGAATGACGCACCTTGAAGTCTAATATATTGGCCTTCCCAGCTACCGGGCATGATAGCCCGATAGAGCAAACGACGAGCGGTACGGCGCATCGAGTATGAGCTGAGTAGTGAGACAAGAAGGGGTAAAGGATATGGGGAATGTGGACGAAGTGCAGGTGAGAGGAGAGGAGAAATGGGTGGGGGTTGAGGGCATGCTGCGAGTGCATGTTTATGCTGTGGATGGCTGGTGGGCACAATAGACGCTGGTACTGATCAACCGAACACTCAGCGCTGAGGCAAAAATAGGACAAGGCAATCATATTGTCATGGTCAGTCGTCAGCAAAGTGGCCCACTCTCATCGGCCAGGCTGCTGGAACGTCATGCAGTCTGAGAGCGCTCTGCTGACCTAGCCTTTCCACTCTCATCAAGGTTTTCATCACTCCGGATACTAGTCATTTAGCATACCATAAGGCAAGATGTAGAATGCAGTGTTTTGTGTAATGTAAACAATACAGACCATCCAGTGTACAGAAAAGCCGATCTGATCCATTCCATACGAGTCTGATTGAGCTGATATCATGGGGAAGATGGTCGGGAGCGTCGTGGCAAGCGGACAGTACAACGAGTAACAAATAAAAACGTTAGCGTGAATGTGACTTGGAGCAGTCGGACTCAGAATGGGAACAAAGGCGAAACTTTGAACATCGCACGTAACCCAGCTCCTACAGCTCCTGGGGTGCGAGAGGATATAGCTGCACGCTGTCACCTGGGTCACTTTCGCCCGCATGGGTACTTAGTGAGAGGTTCCAAGCTACGAGCTCCAGTGGCGACAGGTCGGGGCATGGACTTTGCAGTTGTCGGTGATTGGAGTCATAGAATGTTATGAGAGTGAGTGCTTTAGGTTAAGTACAAGTAAATAATGGCGCACCTGGGGCTCCCATTCGAGATTGACGAAGATGTTGGGTTGAATGAGATAGTACTGGCCCGAGCCGAAGTTCGAGTATGGTACGGGGTTTGCCGAGGATAAATTTTGTAGTGTCATTGGCGTCCTCAGAGTACATTTGTTGAGCCGGAATATCTCTATCTCTTCGTCTGAGATGAATGGGTACAGTTATTCCGCATTGACAAACACTATCGTCCACACACGCGGAAAAGGAAGTATAATCAACCCTAGATATATAACCATATCTTCGCTTTGGGTGTTTGGGCAGCGTCCAGGATCTCTAATTCTGTTGTCCAATAGACATGCTACAAATACTCATGTTGTATATCCCCCTCTCATTTGGCAACTGCGCCATTATTTCCGACGGTTAACCACCAGTGAAAGGATCTCAACTTACAATGTTGATATAGCAGGGCTCGCGGAAGAGTAGGCTGAGGTACGTTAATTAAAGCATCGCCAGCCAGCCACTGGATGCCGAGCGGAGCTTGTTTTCGGCGGATGTGACATTGAGTTACAACTCTGTTACATTGTGTGACTGTCCGAACGAGTGATTGTCCGAAGTTGTGGTAGCCGATAGTAGAGCTCAGTAGTATAACTCAATTCCTCATTGCAGTAGCTGAGTTTACTGAATAAGAGGTCGCCCTGCACGCTGCACAAATCGACAAGAGCAAAACTTCCCTCCAATGAGTATTCAATAGGTGTCCTCGACCTTCTCAAGCGTACCGTTAGGACGTTTAGGAGAATCTTGGTCAATGGTAGCATGGGTTTACAGCATTTTATCGGCATCACTGTTTCATCAAAGTATTCTGGCTCGGTTGCACTATCATACGGCGCGCATTTGAACATGTGGTTCACGATCCACCGCCATGGCACAGAAGAAATACCTCCCCTGACTTGATCGCTGGGAAGAAAGTCGGTAGTTTGGCCATAAGAAAGCCTGGGAGCAGACAAGTTGACTGGCTCGCAGCGTGTAGAGATGACTTACAGCAAATTAGGAGTGACCTAGTCAGCATGAGCTGGAGGACAGATAAAATAAACGGTGGTTGGAGGCAGAATGGGAACAGATTCCGGTATCAACTACTTTCTGTTACGCATGTATTGTTCTAACAGTCCCGCAGGATTACCGATGGGCCAACGGCATCAACACCAGTCGTTTATACCCCTGAGAGAGGGTCCAAGGGCATCATTGCTTTTATCATCGAGAAACGTTCAAAGGTTTCTCCACACGCTAAACACTTGATAAAATCGGCATGAGACGCAGTAATAACTGATGAATATTAGTACGTACGCAAAGATTCATGCAAGCCGCGCGTATGTCTATGTTGTATGACCAGTTCAAATCATCATAACACCTCAATATTTTTTTAGACTGCTTTCGAACGGTGGTTCGATTTGGACAATCCCTGGTTCGGAGAATTGATGTCATGTATTAGTATGACAAAAACTTATTGGTTTTGCGGTTCATTCCTCAAGTGTGCTCGGCCAATTGGGTTTTTTAAAGGTATAGCATTGATAACACTGTCCTGGATACATCCATACGTATACTAGAACTATTCATAAGGGATCGTCGAATGATGATGTCTGAGATTGTGAGATGCGATGAGTAATTGTATGATGAGTGTCTGAACAACTTGAACGTCTGAAAGTGTACAAGATGTGGCAAAAGATCCAGATACGACGGAGTAACATGAGATAAATGACATATAAAGTAACAACCAATAATAACAGTCCAAACGATGAGAACACACAAGTCCGTCAATGGCGTTTCAGTTCTGCGAAGCGAAAGACAACCGTTGTCGAAGTGATTGCGCTAGGAATAATACGATGTGTCTAATGCGGCACGGTCAAATGAGGGATCATGCGCAGCATCTACGGAGAGCCAAAGAGGTCATCTTTATCTTCATCCGCTGGGATGATTGAGAAATCTCCCGCCGTAACCGGTAAGGGAGGCGCTGCGGAGAATTTCTTGGGCAAAGAGCTTGGTTCGGGTGACGCCTGGGCGCTGGGTTGCGGAGTGGGCAGGAACGAAAAGTCATGGGCAATCACAGGGAAGGGTGCTTGATGGGTCACCGAACTTGGTTCAGGTGGCGCCTGGACGCTAGATTGCGTAGTGGGCAAGAACGAAAAGTCGTGGGCAATCACAGGGAAGGGCGCTTGTTGGGTCACCGAGCTCGGTGCAGGTCTTGCGGTGAATTGTGCAGCGGGGGTGTATGGGAAGTTATGGGCGACCACCGGCATGGGCGGGGCTTGTTGGGGCACCGAGTTCATAGCAGGTCCTGCCACCTGGAAGGTGAATTCACCTGAGGGCACGGTGGTAGGGGGCAGAGACGCGAAGCTACTGGTGGTCAATGTAGTAGGTGCACTTGCACGAAGCGCTTCAGCTCTGGCCTGGTCTCTGTCACACGTTCCCGACGCAATGTGACGCGACCGACTATCAGAACGACTAAAGCTAGTAAGAATCAACAACTTCGGCCCCATAATTGCATTTGAAAGAATCGGGGTACTCACAATTTGCCACAGGTTGCGCATGGCAAGTGATCGCTGCGTCCCTGATGCTTGTTGCTTTCTCTATGTTTATGCACGTTGCTTCCCTGCATCACTTTGCCGCCGCACTGAACACGTTGGCATTGGTACCTGTGTTTTCCTTCCCGCGTGTCGAAATATCTCTGATAAAACAAGTGTTAGTGGGATGGCGAGAACCAAAGAAATAAATTCAACTCACAAAATCAGGGTCCTGATTGGCGGGAATGCGACTGTTTCTCTTTGGTACCCTGCCACCATTACTATCAACCGCCTTGCGCTTCCCGCGCTGCACAGTTCCGCCAGATGAGCCTACAGATGCCACCTGCGGCATGAATCGGTTGGAAGGGCCGACGTGTTGGTTGTAATCGGTTACCTGGATCTGAGGTAGCATGCCGTAGGGAGCAGGAGAGGAGGCGCCTGATACCTGTGTGTCGGTCCCGTATACGTGTTGCGCCGCCGCTATGAACGTAGCAATTTGTTCGGGTGTGTAGGAGTTCAAAAGTTGATTTATCACGTCTTGAGGGGCTGCGGGAGGTTGTGGTTGCGTAGCTGAAGCCTCAGGTGCAGCAGCAACAGCCTGTTGCAGACGGGGAATCGCGACTCGAGGTCGCACAGCTACTGCAGGAGCAATACCAGCTTGTATAGGAGGAGCATAAGATGTCGCTACATTCGTAGGCTGGGTGGGCGGGGCATACCCACTATACACATGAGGGGGGAGGACGGGGTGGGGGTAATGGGATGGTTGGAACGGCTGCTGGGAAGGATAAGTGGTAGCCAGAGGATGAATATACGCAGGAATTCCAGCGTCGAACGCGGGATTCGCCATTTGGTACCCTGCATTGGGAGCCGACCCAGTTGCAACATTACCATACATTTCGGGAGGATACAGTGGGAAATAAGGCTGGGACTGGGGGTGAGGCTGAGGCTCATTCTGGGAGGCTGAGGCTGAGGCATTGGGGTGGGTGGTGTGGGTAGTGGACATTTGACCCATCTGAGCGGTGTGATGGTCCATGCAGACAGATAAAGTTATAGAGAGAGATGCGAGTGGCGTATACTATAGTGCACAGATTAGACAGTGGAAGTCAAGATGTGGAAGAGAGAATGCGATGGGTGAGTGAGGAAAAGGACACAGGTATCAGTACTTAACTGCTGGGTCACCCGCTTCAAGTAAATAAAGCGGATGACTGAGCGTGCGGCGCGTCACTTCCTTTTTTCGCGCTGTGGTCCACAACTTGTTGCCCAGGCAAAGCGAGTCAGTGACCCTGCTGGATATTCATACAAGGAAAGCATCCACTGCTCTTTCATCCGCACAGATTTTTCCAGCGGACAATAGTCAAACACGCAGGCCACCCGAATATCCCCTACACGAATGGGAGGAAGCTGAATTAGGTATGTCGATCGTTGACTGTCGATCTTCAGAAACTTCTTTCCTGTGACAGATGCAAGTTATCTTTAAAACGCGTCGAACGCGACGAGTTGGATCTGAATTATGGGGGTGCTTGCCCCCTGGCTCATGGAATCTTCTTCGTGCAGTCGCTGCTGCCGGCCATTGAACATTGAGAATTGCATACCGAAAACCATATTGACAAAATCTATCAGCACAAAACACATTAGACAGGAGATTACATGCTCATTGATACAAATACATCATGTCCGACCACTAATATGACAAGCGGGGAAAGGTACGTGTCTCTCCAACACGTCCAAGTCGAGTCGCGTCTCCAGTCACCACGAACACTACTCTTCTCTATCACAGAACACTTAGTCGTTGTGCCCTTAACAAGCGGATACAACTTACTGCCACCAGATCACGAGCGTATCAGTAAGTCACGTTGCAAGTAGTCTACGTGGACTCCCGGCGGTGTACGTCTGGCAATGTGTTCTAATTCAAGAAAAATAGCCATGACGCGCAAACAGAGAACAATGTGGCAGCAGATGAATAACTCACCCAAAGCAGAACGGACCAATGAGCACCACACTCTGGCGCACGCTCTCGACGTCTGGAAGCATGGGGCTAACGTCCTGCGGGCGGTAGAACATGTTAGATGACATCAAGGGTGGTCAAGGTGAGACATACCATCAAGTCAAGCGCGACGAGTAACCTCGATTACATCGTAGATGGAGTGTCCTTCGCGGAAGGTAAGGCCACCGCGCACCTGCAGGATTTTGGTTAGTGCTGCTCTTTGACTTGGCATTTGATTTGACTAAAATGCATTGTCTGCACGCCGCGGGCTGGGCATTCCCCCACGGATCAAAGCGTCTGTGTTTCCAACATGGACCCCATCGAGACAGGAGCTTCATGTGTGACACATTTTCAAAGCGCCCGCAGGGTCAGGACGCAAGGAGAATGACGTGAATCTACACCCCAACAAGGAAACAATGGTTCAGTGTAGGTCACCAAAATGGCGTTGACCAGACAACTGACTCTGCACCCCACTTAAAAATACGTGCTAACGCACAATCAACCTCGTGCACGCCATCCGAGATATTCGAGTTGGTTAATGAGCCCCAGGAGGTGGGTGGGGCGTTTGTCCGCGCTGAGTTTTGGCTAAGGGGAGGAGGGGGGGGTGAGCGAGTGAGTGATTTGACTGAGCTTGTGGTCCTAGAAGAACTGACTTGACCACAACTGTCGTGTGTGCTGTGATAAGGTTACCATCACGCCGGTGCGGCTGGTATTGAAATGCTCACCTAAACGGATATCCCTAAAAACTGAGGAGGCGAGAAATCAGTACGGGACGTGGTAAAGACATTAAACTGGCGAGAAAGTTGTTGGAAGGGGTTGGTGGTGTCCTGAAGGCAAGCAGTGAGTGGAATCGCCAGCAGTCAAAGTGGAGCCAGTGGGTGTAAAGAACTGACGGGGTGAATCATGGTCGATGTTGATGATATCCGATTCCCGAATTCCGATCTGGGTGAAACACAAGGATGGCAAGACACCGCCACCAACAGCCTCACTCATCAAGCGCTCACAACTTTAGGAATATTCTGACTATGACATCTTATATGGCCGTCTATGGGAGACCAGCACAAATTGACCATCCAGTACGTCTGATTCTGACTCCAACTTAAATTATTCACAAGTCCAATTGGCGTCTGACCCATCAGTGGAAAAAACCTTCCGTACCCACAGACATCCATGCAGTGACTAGCAATCGTAATCAGTTGTTCCGAGTTCCATTATTCGGCAGATTTATTCAAGTACTTCCATGGTTCCTGGTCCCGTCATATGCGCTCCGCCGGTTTGAGCTCGACGATTGGAGTCAGAACCACCATTTTCACCCGGATGCGACGGATAACGAGAGCTACACAATCAATGTTTTTGACCTAGGGGCGGGCGGCGTAGGCAGCCTGTTTGTTACAACGACCTAGCACCCTGAGTGCGCCCGAGAGACCATCTACCTGCACGGTGTCGCCTGAGTCATTCCCTGATTTGTCAATTTAGGCTGCTTGCGAGACGCGCCTTCCTGTGTCAATGGGCTGCAATCGGAAATTGAGACGTTATGAGGGGTTCAGTGTGTGGAGCGGTGGGGGAGGTATGGGAAGGACATCTGCTTTGCTTGCACTACGTCGGGAGAGCTCTAGAGGGCAAGAAGGGACACTCGAGCTCGGCTGGTCAACAAGTCTAGTTTGTGAGGGTGCCGCGGCTATGGCAAAGAATTCGTGGGTGCCGTCTTACGTCTTTCCTTGTACACGAACCCCTTCCACCCTTTGTTCTAGATATCTACATTCACCCTGGCCCTACCGTCTCGACCATTGTGTCGCAATACTTCCTCGCGCACAGGAGCGCAGAGCACAGCGGCTTGCATCTTCAAATCATTGTCTCCATTGAGGAGTTTTGGACATATTCACAAGAAATCGTACTCCTACAAACGCGAGCTTCATCCTTCAAGCTTCAGATCTTCTGACCCACCTTACCCTCTTCCCCACAGCGTGGCATCGACCTGGCGCTTGTGTTGGAATGCCGCACCCCTCGCACATGCATGATTTACCTGACGGCTAGCGTCAGAGTTCACATCCGGCGAGCACGTCATTCATTATAGATACCCTGCCCTATCCTTTGCAATACCCCTGTTGCCTCCGCTCAGTCAGTCCCTTTCTCACCATACATTTCCGCTCTGTCCACTGATCTCCCCTCTCACTTTCAGCTTTTCACACACGTAGCTGGTTGATATAATAGCGAAAGGACAGATGTCCATTATTAGCCAGGTTTCCTCAATGTTCCGAAATCATCGACTGACTTAACTTCACCTATCTCGTAAGGATTGTTTCTGCCGGACCACGCATTGAAGAATGGTTTGCGAGTTGAACCAAGCAACAGAGTGATGTTAGCCTAACGCCAGTAACTCTTCTTCGTCCAACCTGAGCCATCACCTCATGGACATGCCACGACTTCCAACGCATCATCCCTGGGTGGGACACGAGAAAATTCATCGTCTTCCTGGACAGGCGCTGCGGCAATGAGAGCAGACAAGCACTTCAAGAGAGCAGCACACGACAGACCTCTTACCAACAACCCTCCCCACTCGCAACCCCACCCCAACGACTTTCCCAGGCAGCAGCGAAACAGTAATTTAACGGAAAGATCATATTAGATCCTCCTTCATACGACATGCAGCGCTATTCCATCCAACCGCTTCGCGCACACTGACACAAATATGCCAGAAATGCGACGACAGATGAATCAGTCCCTCACTTCCTAATCGCATACCTGGGCTATGCTAGACAACGACGAACACTCGTGAGCTAATTCGGAACGCGCACACATAATCTCAAATACCCTACTTATACACCCGAATTGTATCAAACCCACATTGTACGCACGAGACGTTTCGGGACGACATTCGGAAACCCCGGTTCTCCAGCGTCGAAGGTGCAAGAAGTAGATCTAATATGTCGGTCAACAATTGACTCTAAATCGCAGGAGACAACATGATCGGAAGGGCCACTCAGTTTTCATTGTCGCTGTTCAACGCGTGCGTGGCGTTATCCCGTAGTAAAGGATGACAAACTGTCCACGCCTCTCGCGAGATTTCGAGAGGAAGAGTTCAGGTCGGAAAAACTCGCTGAAGAGACGAAGAAAGATTATGATTGACAATTCATGGTTACAGCAGCAGCGAAGGGCTGAACAACGTAGACTACGGTAATGACTGATGGTCGGGCTGCGCAATAGATGTTATAATTTTAGTACAATTCTCACCAAATTCTCGCTTCGCAAGGCAGCGCCTGATCCTAGTGTTATAGTACAGATGATAGAAAATACAGTTTTTACATTGAATACAGCTATCTTTGCATTCTGATCATGCGTCCATTCTACGGCGGTTGTTGAAGGCTTTGACTACAGATGTGATTTGACCAAAGAACCACGTTTGCGATAATCTGTCTGGAATGAATACGACTTTGTCGTGGTCTTTTCCAGACTTGTGAGTGAAACGGATGCCAGTATCTTCCACTGCGACACCCTGCACCATAGTCATGGGGAGGTCCCAAGCAAGGCGAAGCTTTTTCGATGAAAACGAAAGAACTCGTGACGAAGTCAGCAATGTGGTGTTCTCGCTACCTGGGGACTCTATCGCCCAATCAGTTACGCCCAATAAACAAAATTACTAACATACCGATGTGTGCAACGTAGGCCTCTTTGCGAAATGCGCCATTGTTAAGATCCCTCATCCAATACTGACCCAAGGCTTCACGAGCAGAGAATGGCTAGTAGAACAAGGTCAGTGGGTGAGAGATAATGCTCAAGAAGGTTACTTACCACCAAAATGCCATCCGGTGGGACATGTCTCGGCTGTAAACATGGTGTAAATGGGACATAGTATGGAATACTACAATTACCCACCAAGCGAATACGATCTCGCTCTGGTTTGTCAAACACCGTAGTTGTATTGCGGATCCCTGAGAGGCGCACGGTTAGCTATCCATGTGCGGCGAAAATGGTATGACAAACCTTCGGATAAGTTAGACGCAAAGTCAAAGATGCCAATGGCTGGTTTGGTAACAGCGCTGTACACGAACAAGATGAACAGAAGATACTGCATGGTATAGTTGACTTACCCCACAACGCCCTTTCCAACGCCCTTGAAAAAGCCGAGTGCTCCTTCTGCTTCAGCGCCCTGTATGGGTTTCGTCTGGCAAGACTCAGTCAAACACAGCGACAGAAAAGTCGAGTGGAAAAGACCTACAACGATTCCTGCCATTGCGCTGACCACGCTACTCGCAAGGGCTTCGCCTCCTGCTGAAACTCCGTAGCTGGGATTGTGGGTCAGTCGCTCACGCTCACTCAATAAAAGATTCCCTCACATAGCATGGCGCGGGCGGTTGCGCCGCTGAGTTGTTCTGCGTTGAGCCTGATACCCAGAATCAAGAGTTGCTGCAGATAGCCCTTCAGGACGTCATCAGTAACAATCCAAACAGTCCAATTTGAAGTTTTCGTACCTTTGCCAACACTGCTGGTGAACTTGGTCATACTATCTGACAAGCCAAATACCGTTTTCTTCACAAAGCTAGTGGCACCCTGGTAGAGGATCACTTGAAATGGTCTACGAATATATCGTGTCTCGTACCTTGGCAATTCCAATTCCTAGCCCCCTGTTGCCATGCATAACAACTCCGTGGTATGGGGCATAGAAAATGTCTGACACGCCAGAGCTGACATTCGTGAAGAGCCCGATGGGATTGCCAATGAAATCGGCTGATCCGAGGATGCGATATAGCTGACGAAGGATATCCTGACGGTAATGGTAAGTAATCCTAGCTTGCAGTTCAGGCATCGTCAGTCGCATGTCTTTGATCGCCAATGCATTCAATTCCAGCTGCGCGTCGTTGACGTTACCCAGAGTCATCGTCAATGCATTGATGATAACAGCTAAAGGGTTGCGAATGCTTGGCCTGAAGAAAACACTTAGTGCATCCATAGTTTACGAGCAAAGTCGAAGCACAATTCGTACTTTTCCTCGCTGCTAACCCTTTCGGTGCGCATAAATGAAAGAGACAGCTGTATTGGTTGAAGTTCCAAGACTTCAAAATAGACATCTTGTCCGGCAGCAGAAAGCTGAGGTTCTGGTATTTCTTCCGGATGTTGTATTAAAACACTGATCACACATGTAAGCCGAAAGAAAGGACGAAATGAAATTCTGCACTTACTCCTTAGCGTTCTCTTCCCATGACACGCCCTGGATTTGTGTCAGATCGTATATTGCAAGAAGCAGATCTTCGTCTGCTTCTATGGTCAGCGCCTGGAGGAGGACAGAGCAATACTTGACGAATAAGACGCCGTGTTCTGAATTTAAACCCTGAGTGTGGTTCTGAAACTAAAGAAGGAAGCTTGGCTGACCTTGGTCTGTAAGCCAAACGACTGAACCCTGTATAGTCGGGAGGACTGCGATACCACTGGCTTCCTTGGATATTGGGCTAGGCTGGAGAATGACTGGATACAGCGCATCGTGCAGCTGGTTGTCTATTTGGAGTGAGTCACAGGACAGGTTCACGGACTGTGCAGCAGGGCCATTGCTGTACTCGAACTTCAAAGCCTCGACGGATATGTAAACGACTTCGACCATCCTGCGATTAACCAAGGATATTGCTATTCCAGCAAACTCCACATCGAATGTCAATGTCGGAGACACGTCTTCCATAATCGCCTCAAAACCTTCTGAGCTGCTTGTCATGGTATCAGGCCGCGACCAGGAGCTCGAACTGAGATGTTTCGGCTTGTAGATGCTACGCTCAGCAACGTATGGTGTGATGCGTAATATCTGTCGGTGTCCATCTGGTCTCACATCCAATGAAACAGCACGGATCCTTTGACAGTCCTAGGTTGCACGTTAGTAACTATTCGAACCTCAGGGGAATTGAAGGCACATGGAACTTGAACGGCATGAGAACACCCATTTCCATGATGTCCACAGTGTGGTGGGAATCGTTTTTCACGAGCATTATTTTCTTTTCTCTGACAGCAGGCTGGTCCCAGGCATATGGCATGCTCGAATGGGGCCCCAATTTATATTGTGGGGCCGAAGATTTTACTGCGTCCGCATCTTCACGACTGGGATCCTACGGAGTCGACATTGGGTGAGGATGTATTTTCAGGTACAAGGAATTTGGGAAGCCCATACCCATTGCATCATAGAGACAGAGAAATCGCTGTCGTTCTCAATAACGAAGGGCATTGCTTCCGCAGCAGACAATATTACGAATATTGTGGATCCATCAATCTTGACGTCGACCTGAACTATATATATGTCGTTGTTCGGGAGTTGAACACGAAGATGAACAGAACCAAGGTCTTCAATATTTATGGGTGCAGACCTGAGAAATTATCAGGAAGGTACCAGAGACAATATAGTCGGGATGTTACCACTGAGAGTTGAGTTCAGAGTACGCAATTGTGAGCAATTTTTCCTGGCTGGCATGCATGATCTGCAATGGGCAACGTTCGCCAGGATGGAGTATTGCGCGTCCTTTAGGTGCTGCTCCATATTCTCGGAAGTATATGGGATCTAGCAGGTTGTTTTTGATCAGAAATCTTGGGGCAAGAGTCATAACCTTAGTAAGTTTGTATTTCCCCAACCCTTCAGTCCACGACAATCCGATGTGGAACTCCTCTGCATTTTGCCTCGAGGATGGTATCACCATTTCAGTTTCTGCACAAGGGGCCTCTAGACTGAAGACCTAGTGTACAACTGTGAATCTAGTGAACTCAGCTTCCCGTCGTGTGACCGTACCTTCGACCAACCAGATTCACCAACTTTGAACACAAATGCTTGACCATTGTCACGGGGGTGAGACAATACTGGTGGGATGCTAAGCTCGCCGTAAAAAGGAAGGTATGTGGATACCTACAGAATGGAATTGGTTTGGAAATGACATCTAATAAGTTATTAGTAAGCCATGATAGATCGTCGACTGGGGTTTACCGGATCTAGTATCAGCGGCAATCTCGACAAAGGATATCGCTCGATGAGACTGTGCAGCCTTCACACCAAAAGGCAACCCTGTCTTGTTGATGACGAGATATGGGCAATATATCTGCAGTTTGAAGGCACCGCCGGACTCAGGATAGCGTCTAAGAATAAATGAGTTGCGAAACCCGAAAAGGTAGGGGCGTAGGACGGACACATAGTTTAAACGTAGATCCAGTTTACGGTTACTCTGGTCCCGCAAGCTTAGGCGTGACTCTACCTCAAAGTCCGAATTCTGGCCAGTGTTGATGACGGCAAAGTCGCTGGGCTTGAAGACTATGTTCCACAATGAGTATACATACACAAATGAGCAATTGGACTCACTCGTATCTTGTACGTCAACATTCAATAGGACCAAATGACCAAGTTCCACAGAATGCACAGGCATGACGCCACCCTTTCTAAGGTAGCTCTTCCAGTTCTGATCAGCGTCCTTGTCATATATTCTATACTGAATGTTGCAAGGGAGTAGGTTCTCGAGCTCAATTGGTGCGCGGAGTTTGAGTTTAATTTTCGGTGATGTGCTGGGTCGGAGAGAGGAACGCAATTAGTAGTAGGGACACATACCAATGTGAAGATAACTTCACTATGTTCCAGACTCGTTCGAGTCACTTTGTGCCCACGCTTGAAATCGGAAGGGAGATTCTCGCTGGTCATTACAAGGGCAACTGATTGTGAGACTCTTCTTGGTGGTAAGGTCCTCAAAGCGTATGGAGGTGCACCATCTATATCCAAGTGTCTCTTTAAGGGACTAAATCAATATGCTCCGCAAGCATTGAGCGTGTGGATACGCACGATCTGGCTGCAGTTGGATGCTGTTTTGGGTCACTGCTTCTATGGGCAGAGAATAGTCCTGGCCAGGGGCTGAGGAAGTATTAACCACTGAATCACAAGCGCATTTCAGTACTGACCTATCCTTTCTAACGAGTAAACCGGATGTCCTGTATGATCCACCAACATAATTTCCAGTGGATAGAATGTCTGATTCTCGACCAGATACGTGGAACGGAGCGTAACAATTTTTGCGCTGTCTTCAATTGATACAGAGCACATCACGCGGTCAGCATATTTCCCCGTTCGAGGCCGGAGGGAGAATGTAAAATCCCCTTCTCTGTCCACTGGTATGCCCCTTAGTATTTCCCATGGCTTGCCGACAAGATGTATGCAAATGTGATGTTGTTGGGAGGTCGAGACATGCTACAATGGCAAAATAAGAACAGCACCAATAACAAACACAAGTCTACTTGCCTCGTGCATTGTTTTCCAGTCTTCAAACCGCCAGTCCACAGTTTGATCATTCGCAATTTTGACCGCGTTGGGATCCTTTGAATCGCGACTGACATCATCGTCAGACCACACAAAGAGAGGGGATCCAGTGCGGTTCCTGATACGGTATGGTGCAAAGCTTCCACGGGCCTTCTGTAGTACGACTTGTCCTTCCTTACCCCACATATTGGCAGAAGTGACAGCGAGCTCCGCGAAAGCGGTACTGACATTGAGGTCTAAACGTTCTCGAGCTGACACCGATACCTTGAGTTCACTCGAGGGCTGATCTCGGCCAACCTACAAGATGAATATATGTATTACCATTTTCCTCAAATGTCAGTAAACTCACCGAGAGAGTAAAGGTCCATGGATCGATTACTGCATAATTGAATTAGCACAGAAAGAGAGTTGAAGACGAGGCTACTTACAAGGTTCCCAGTGTGAATTTGTCCAGTTCCAGTAGCTAACTTGGGTCGCAAGGGTAGCAGTCGCGCGAAGCTGGTGGTGAATAGTCAAACTACGGGATAACGCGAAGGCTATTCTCTACGCACATCTGCAGACCCATACCGAGCTTCAACAATAAATGGCTTAATCTTCAAGTGAATCATAGGCTGCTCATGCAGGTCGCCTATGAGAATCAGACAGAGTCCATCAAATGATACTTTAAGCTAATAGAAAATGTTAATGATCAAGGTAGTAAAACTTCTTTCGACGTACCTGTTCTTTGGACATCACGGCCTGCCTAATAGTCTGCCTATGGCTTCTCGTAGATCGTGATGTTTGGCTGGGCCCCTTGTATGCCAGTTGTGCGGACTTCGTGCTATAAATGTCCACTGTTTTTCTAGCGATAGTGGTGATCAATGTGATATCCCGAAAGGAGGCCCGGAAGATGATAGGTTTGGCAGCGAGTTCCATGCTCGTCATCTGTTCTCTCGTGGAAGAGCGACCATCCATAGAGAAGGTCAAATCAACACTATCCAAGAAGCGTGAAGTGTCTGCGTCAGCGCCCATGCGGATAAGTGACATCCGTAGTTGATTGACAGTCAACGCAAGAATGCCCTACAACACCATTCTTAGCACAGTGTTGATACAAAGAAAGGAAGGACGGACTTGCTGTGACAGCAGAATTTGGTCAATGTATAACCTGATGGCCTGTGAATTTGCGTCTTCATCGTTCTCCAGCACATCAACCGAAAGGTCACGCAGATCAAGTCGGAAATCAAGTCGAGACTGCGGTAACTCGCGCTGAGATTCAGCCGTGGATGCGTTTTCAATGTCGGCCGGGATGTCCTGCTGAAACGTGTTCGTGAAGAACTCTGATAATGCGATGACGGGCTCGATGGCCAGAAGAACGTGTAGTGAATCCACCGTCAGAATGGTACATCGAAGAGTTGCCAGACGTCGTGTAGAGAACCGCGATTTGATTACGGCCATGGTCCGCTGCAGGTATAACTTCACGGAATGCGGACCGTCCTGGGCGGGTATTGCTGATTGTAAATGACTTGAGCGCAGCTTGATCCTCCACCGCGCCATCAGATAGTCAATTTGTAGCGCAGGCTGCTATCGTTCAGGACAAAATGTGCTATACCATGGTCTTCAAGGCTTTCTTCGCAAGTTACCAGACCATCATACAAGTGCAACTCCACCATCTTCGAGGAAGCAACAAAATCCACGGTCGTCCACACGCGGATTCCCTCAACATAGGGAAGCCAGGTGGAGTTCGGTCTCGAGGTCCGCTACCTGATTACTAGAGATACCGCTTCTGTCACTGCTGCTCACAGGCAATGATGACTCTGCCTGGGCATTTCCTTCCAGTGAAGCAACCAGAATCTTAGGTATGGACTGTGCGCAAGCTTCATGAGAAGAATGTATTGAGTCTGCGTCAAGTACAGCTTGACATCAGAAATCTTCACTGCAATCTGATGTTTTCTCGCCATTAGAAAGACTATCGTAGTAATAAAAATGCGCTACCTGGGTGTCTGGAAGCTCACTCTCCTGCGATCGATCGATTCTGCTTGTTTGAATCACATCCACGACTGATGTCAATGTCGTCAGCAATCTTCAGCATAGAGGATTCTCCATTATAAACAAGGTCGGACACGAGCTGGATGCCACATAAACTGGCGGTGATTCTACTAGTGTCAGCCTCGTGTGAGTTACGAGCGCTGATCTCTCCCAGTCGCATGACCAGGACGTCTTGCAAACGGCTAGGATCTGAGGGGAAAACGATGGCTGATGTCTTCACAGAGACGTCAAATTGCACGCGCGCAAAATCGTAGAGTTTTGCTAGTTTGGTGACAAATAGATAGATGTCATGCAGGGGTTGCTCCAAAAAGTGGACCTTGAGCGACCCGGCATTCAAGAAAAAGAAGAGTCAAAACCCAAGTTTGATGTTTCTGCAGGATCGAGAGTCTGATAATGAAATTCCGCGCCTTCAAGTGGACAGAATTTGCTTGAATTGTGGCTTGGCAAGTTCCTTTGAGCGATCGTCACTCAACGCAAGGTCCTCCTAAGCGACCGGTAATCCTCATCGTGTTTGTCCGGAGGAATAAATGAGCATCGGCAGTTGATACGGAAAGAGTGGACAAGCTATCGAAGCCGTCGAGAAGCATGACTACATGTGGCAGTGAGTGTGCTGCTGATGGCTCTGAATAAAAGACAGACATTTCATATTATCAAGTCTGACAGCTAATCTGATAGTTCTCGTGTTGCTACTAGCAGGCGGAGACAATTCCCCATCACTAGAGATAGCGGGTGTACTTGGAGATTTGTTCGTGGGCTGATCTGGAACTTGAGGAACAAAAGTCGGCATGATGAAATCATACAGTGAAACTACGGGTTCTGGTGCAGCATGAAATATGAACGTGGATAGTTGGATATCAATGCTTTGATCGACGCTTTGGTAGACGGTATCAAATTCGGGTGAGTTCTTCTGCACTCGTTTGTAGGAAAATGTTAGCATATCCTCGACTGACTCCGTGTTTTCTGAAGACACCAGCTGGATGGGATTTCTGTTAGCTTGCGCGACATTCATTGTCAGTGACCTGAATGCATGTTGATGACTCCTGCTCAGAAAGGTTGTACCACGTACCTCAAATTAATGTCTAGATTCATATTGAATTTGAGAAGCGAGAACGTAAGTCGAAACTGCTGGAGGACGACTTCCCCGAGTGGCTCCTCGCTGCCATTACTACTAGACTTTGAGATAGCCCCACGAAGGGTGTCAATCTCAAAATCAAGCTCAAATATGTGTTGCCAGATTTCAAAATGCTGCAAATCGTGTGAGAATACGGGAGACAGATGATAGATATAAACTACCTCGAACGAGCTATCACTTGCTTCAAAGAACAGGTTATTTCTGTGGATCGATGCAGCTTCATTGTCGGCCTCATCATCATCCACGTTGTATTCTGTGCCAAAAAGCTCAAAGAGCTCAGCTGACCAAGGTGATACGAGTGGTGCAGTATCGATGTGCGTCTGGGGAGGCTTCTGGTCACTGACTTCATCAAAGTGCGGGATCGTGACATCCACAATGCCCATTAATGCCTTGTACTTGGCGTCGGAGACGTTCACTTGAAGACTGGGCAAATGTCCGGAAATTTTGAATCGAGCAAGGTTGACAGCAGACGGTACGATGGAGTTCTGCACCTGCAAACTGAAGTTGATGCGTTCCAGTAGATGGAGGGTGTCGCCCTTCTCAGAAGTGAGAGCATCACGATAAGCTTGTAGGTCGTTGCCTAAGACAACCTGGACATAATGGTTAGTGGCACTAGACTTGTTAACACCGCGGTGTGGACTAACCTGGGCTGCCTGAAGCTTGAGTGACACCTTGTCATACATCAGGGACTCCAGTCTCTTGTAGTCATCCTCACTGTATGACTGGTTTCGCTTGGCGTGTATCTCCCGCAGAGCACTTTTATCGGTTAGATCGCTCTTGATGGCTATGTGGCCAGCATCAATAACAAGATGACTGCATTGGAGCGTGGTGACGCTAAAAAGTAACAACTTAGGTAGTTTCGACCATTCTGCGTTGGTGGAACGCACTCTTCCGGAAAGATGATAATGGGTGCGGTTATATCCAGTTGGAGATCAATAGTTTTATGAGTTTGCAGAGCATACTCTAGACCAGCTCGAGTTCGCTTTCGTAGGCCCTCCAGGGACTGACTTGCTACATTCTAAAATTTGAAGGCATCAGGAATTTTGCTGAATGGTCTCGGAGACCGCGCACCAATAAAAGTTCGACTGATCCCAACTGGCACTCGGGTCGACGAAGGAACATGAAAATGGCTTCAACATAACCTTTGTGGTAAATAATTTCCATGTGACGCAAGCGGGCTGTAAGAGCAGTATCAGCGCGTTTGTCCAGAGGCTTGCTCTCAAATTTCACGAAGAAGAATGGATCTTCAACTCCCCCGTTCTTGATGGCCTTGGCACCTTCTGCTACCGAAGTCTTGACTCGGACTACTTGTCGATATAGCGAGTCCTTGGTCGCCCCATCAAAAACACCAAATCCTCCTAAGGACACAGATGCCTCAAAATTGTCCGGTCTTTGGATGACTTCGGCACGGAACGAGTCAAAAACAGTTGAGATAACCTCGGTGGCTGACCCCTTTGGATCGACCTTCAGCGCAAATGAACCCTTCTTGATTTCTGCAACCACTCGCGTCTTGAGAGCATCTCGGGGCACCTCGAACAGAGCTGCGATGGCCGATTTCTCATCATAGTAATCAAACACATCATAAAGCTGCTTACGCTGCTCCTCCGTCATCTGGCCTCCAAAAGCGGTGTTGTCTTTCGGCCGATCTGTCTGAGATCCCCAGGGCCAAGACATCCAGCCGCCAGATTGCTGTTGTTGTTGTGTAGTATGGGCTTCTTCAAGTATTTTCCTCGACTCCATGTCTTTACGTAGACGGGAGCGTGCTATTGATCTGTAGAAGCGAATGTCCTCATACGACAACTTGCATTCCAACGCATTGAGCAATGCAATGTCCTGAAAAGCATGACTGTGCATCCACTACAGTGAAGCCAAATAAAACGTACAGATTCACGCAATGAATTCAACATCTTCTTCTCGAATAACTCGAGATATTTGTTGCGATCATCTCGACGTTCCGCAAAGTATGCCCAAGTCAATTTACGACGTCGATCGCAGACCCTATCCATAATCGCCTGGGCGGCAAAGCGTAATAATGCTCTTCCTCGATTCGCCTTGAACTCCTCGTCGCTTGGTCGAAATTTTCTGTACTAGGATGGAAGACATGAATTTGAAATCAATATCTCCTGAATCGAGATGCTGTTACCTGATGCTGACGGGTGTAGACGTGATACATGTCAACCAAAGACATGGCATCTCGATATTGGTTGTCATCTAAGGCGATGCTGATTTCGTCAAAAAGCAATTGCATGTCGAAGTGTGGTGTATCCTTATCAAGTTTGCGATTCACAACAATCTGATGAATGGTCATGTTTTATGAACGCTGAGTGGCTAACGCCAACTTACTCTTCCCTCACCCGACACCGGGCTGAGGATGAATTGATGGGATGATTGGTGATCCTTTTGTGATATTTGAGGTTAAAGCTGATGGTGCTGCAGAATAAATCAAACTGACTGTGGTAATAAATCCCTCTTTAACTGCAGATAAGGGCAGCCCTGCCATGCTTTGCGAGTCTGAATCAAAATATACTGCTAGTGATTCCAACCTAGCCAACTGACCCACAGCTCAGTGGTGCGCCTTCACTCCATCTAGCTGCTTACCTTGCGGAATGCACCGGTCGCACATTCTATGAAAGTCGGTTGCCATTCCTCGTTGACTGACACCGCTGTGAAACTCGCCAATGTGATGCCCATGGCGAAATGATGCTAATATTGGACGTTATATAATGAATTGTGAGGCCCGTTTGTCCTACGTACGCCAGGAACGCTCATGTTGTCCTCGTACCGTACATGAATGTTCTTTACGGTCACCTGCAGGTTGCTGATTATTTTAGCCGTTAAGGAAGCCCAGAAACCCTGCGACTGCGAAGAATCCTCTGGAACAGTGATGTTGATATGACGCTGCACCAACAGAAGGGCATAAGAGTCACACACCTGAGGAAGCATGCATGTGCAGAAGTTCTGTACTTCTCAATCGGTCGAGTTTGGCGGCCTGTGCTCTCTGCCTTTCCTCATCTGGATCGATGTTCGTCTGCGGAGAGGGTGTGGCGAGGAGATACACATCTTCGATCAATATCTCGACAGGTTGATTGCCGAGGTTCATCCAATTGACAGACAGCGTGAATGTACCGAGGTAACCTGAACAAAGGTGAGCTTAAGCAGCACCATTGACGATACAATAGTGCCTTCGATAACATCGACTGGGAGTCTGAATTTATCCAAGGCACCCTTCTTGAGACGCAAGTTGCGCAACGTTACTTGACCTGGAGTTGGGTCAATTTCGCTACATGCACAAGTGTAAATCTAACACTACCTTGCCCAATACTATATTTTAGGCTGTTCATATCCAGGTTCTCAACATATGGGGCAAGTATCCTATTGAACAGCTAGACGAGATGCAATGTTTCAGGCATACAGTGTAATAGTGGGTACTGAAATGTCTTGATGACGCACATTCGAGACCTCTTTTGTGGGGTCCAACCACCACATTGTGGAGGTATCGACTTAAGCTTATTCTGATATCGGAATAAAAGTACACTGAAGAGAGAGAAAGCAGGGGGTTGCTGTAGCTATACTTAAGTCGGACAGCTAGTACGTTCGGTTGGACAGATCATGTACATAGATGACCGATCGTGGGAAATTGCAGTTACAGTGTCCTCGGCGTCCTCCTCGTGATGAACTCTATCATATATATATCGCTTTCATCTTGCCTTCATCACACACTTGATCAAGCCGAAATAACTGTCTCTGTTTGTCGGATCCGGGATGAAAACTGTTATTCCGCATTGGTAAAGTCTTCAACAGAATCATCCTCGAAAAGGCGTCGTTCACGTCCTCCTTCGTTCCCTTCCTCGTCGTTGGCCCCATGCATGAAGACTCCGTGCTCCCTCGACAACGCGACTAGTTCAACCTCAGCGCCCTCCACTCTCCAAATCGTCTATCTGTCATGTTTGCTTCATTGTGTCATTGTGCACCGTAAACTTGGAGGAATCCAGGAGGATTGATATTGATTGGTTCAACTCTCTCGAAGGTGGGCCACGTTGCATGTCATTTTTTCCGCGATCCTCCCGCCCCATCCATAGCCACCAGCGGAAGATACTCCGAGTCCTTCTGCACCCCCACATCACATCGCACTCTAACGCAGGGCGACCCATTCTGGACTAAAGGCTCGTACCACCAATATCATTTTATGACTGGTGGAGGAGTTCACTGGGGGGCATCCAAACATGGAGGAACACATTCGGCATCTACGTCTGTCTTACAAGTTTGTGCATTCAACGTCATCGTAACATGCCAAACTCTCGACTCGAAAGTGAGCTGTCAGGGCACGGCAATTCGCGAAGCTGTACATGACAATGCATATACACCACTGTAACATCGCTGGGAACCAGCGCCCATACACGTTCGTCAATTCAGCCGAATCTTTCAAGGACTTCATCTCGCTGTGCCTTTACCAGCACCTATCGAGGCGCTCACTCTATCCGCGTGGAACACGCGTGGCTGGACCTATCAAGAGTTCATGCTCTCCCGCCGAAGAATATACTTCACTGGGCAGCAAGTCTATTTTGAGTGCAGACGAGATATCTTCTGCGAAGACGTCGTCGCTGAAAACAAGCGCCTCGCGTCGTCCACCCAACCTTTACGGTATAAAGGTGCAGGAAACTTTACCTACCTTCAGAAACCCAGCCACAGGCATCGATGAACCCATATTCTTCTCCGAAAGGGATCTTGGACGCATCACAGCTGAGGCTAGATCATCGACCGCTAGAGCCAGGCACCCTCATATTCCGCACTACTTCCAGCCACTTTAGTATCGTACGGCGACACAGTGGAGAAGACGTAAAATCGTGTGAACTTTTCTACCACGGTCTTTTCAATATCCTCTCCAACTGTTCTACCTGGGTTGGCAGCGTCATACTGTCATTAGATCCTGCCCCGCTGGCTTCCCTTGAGTTCATTGTCCTTTCCCGTACTACTGCGGGCCCTGGCGTGTATGACGAAGAATGTCTTGGAAGGTTCTACTCTGGATGCATGTTATATGTGATGGCGGTGAGCGAGAGTGAGGGTTTGATGGAGCGCGTTGGGTTTGGTGTTATTATGAGTCTCCGTGAATTGCTTCGGATGCAAAGGAGAAGGTGGTGTCTCTTCGATGATAGACACGTTATCTCGGTCTTGTTGAAAAAAGATATTTATTTTGTAAAGCGAAGACCTTTCAAGCGGTCGGTATAAATGAAATTAGGGAGATTACTAGTATCCCAAGTCGGCCGTGTTTCCCGAGTCGATTGTGTTTGGATCCCACTGGTTGCTGAGGTATGTTGCGCGTCCCAAGTCGACCATGGAGCCAAGTTTAAGCGCATCATTGAGATTATTGAATGATGCAAGCTTCAGCAACGTGAAAATCGCGCTAAGCACTCTTCAAGTTGAGTAGAGGAGATCTGAGTGTCGTCCGCCCTTGCAAGTTGCAAGCGTCGTTTTTTAAACCCCGGGGTAAAAGTAGTGTTGTGGGCAGAACCACTAAGTACTAGACTCGTTCTGCCGTACCAGAACCGCAAGGCAGAACTTTTTGTCGGCTATCAGAATCCATTAGTCAACACTAATGATGCAACATTCAAATTTCTAATCTCCTTCCTCACCGCTATGGTGACCAGCTGGCAGCCAGGCAAGCAGTCGATAAGTGGGCTGCGGTGAGGGAAATTCAGTGAATCACATGAATGTGGCTTACTGCATGTGTACGAGGAGGATGGGGAGCTGGATATCTGGAACACCAATTTCGAGGTGTTACACACAATCGTGCAACGTGCCAATGGGGTTGCAAAATGCTACCTTGTGCTTGATCCGACGAGCCCTAGCGATATGATGACCGCTATCACTATTGTTAATGATATCCATCCTTCTCCACCTTCTCAGGTGGAGCATAGGACCAAACTGCTCAATTAGACTGCTATGGAGATCACGGAGAATCTGATGTGGCTGAACGCCTCGTCTTGATGCATCAGGTAGTAAGTCACCTATAATCGACTTGTGAGTTCGCTGATCGGGAAAAAAGTCCTCTCTTAGCGTCAGCTGCAGCACGGAATTGAAAGGGTAGCTTGTCGCAGGTTTGTACAACATATACACGATTTACAAAGTAGCTGGTTGGCTAATTAATCACTCTCAGTCTACTTACATCCACAAACTCAAAATGCTTTCGCGCCTTGGTTGAATATGAGAGCTAATCTCACCGCCGACACTTGACTATGCGTCCCGGTCAATGATCCAGAGGGCAATGGCAGTCGTGCTATCCAAAAATTCTTCCATGTACGATTTATCGTACACGTCGCAGAACTGCCAATCGTCCGGTCAGTTGCATGCCAATCCCGCGAATTGACTCACTTGTAGATGAATGTGCAATTCAGAGCGCAAGGTCCATATGTGCGTCATTCTGCAGGGCACGGTGAACGGGATACGCTTATAAAACAAATGGGTCAACGCACGGACGATAAAAATCTGTCAATCTGCCCCCGAGCCTCATGTCCGAAATTTGCACCATTGGGTTCTGAGCTCCTATGGGCCAATTGAGAGGGAGGCTATCCTCGACCTTTTTGAGGTTGGTGATTGCGAGTGCATTTGGATTGTCTTGGAAATATTGATCGGATCCGATGTGAGGAAGATGCTTGTTGGACAGCCGGATTGAGTATTGCTCCCTGATCTTCGTCATGACCGCAAGTAATTGTGCTTTTGGACTTGCCTCCCAAGGCACGTCGCTCGCATAGACAACCATGGGGAAAGCGCACAAGAATGAGACATGATGCGAACGTGCGTCGTGGGGTGGAACTAGAAATCGTTGGTACGCTATACTGATGACCTCATCAATTTTGCGTGACCACAGCGTCGAGTCTACTTACATGGTGAAGTCCAATAGAACGTTTGCCCTGTCTTCACGAAGAAGTTCCGAGTGATGGGCCCTCAGAACAGTAAGTACCTGAGCTGCTTCAAAAAGCTGGGTGACAGTGAAGTCTGTCAACGCCAGTGCATCGAGAATTTCCTTGAACGTTTTTGCATCCAATATTCGATGGCGCGCAGATGCCCCTCGCACAAGAACTTGATCTCGTTGTGGTATCAGACATTTCGAGTGCTTTATGGGCGTGAGTACTTGTGTTGGGGATGGGAGACAGCGAGAGCCATTCACCTGTTGATGTTCCATCGCCTGGCGTGCCGCAGTATGTAAGGCCTCTACTCCAGCCTCCCAACCATCCCTTGGCCCTCCAGTAGCAGTGATAGGACCGACAGGAAGGTTTCTCCACTCTTGCCCCCAATCAAGGGAGTCAAGGGACGGATGAGTGTCGTTAGTAATGAAGTCAAAAATACGATAGAGAGCATTGTATATGACGAAGGCGTCCGCGAGACAATGAGCAGTGTGGAAAAAAATCGAGTGCAACCCACTGGGGCGTAGAACAAGGTGGCAACCGAAATGTTGCTTGATGATAAGCTCATCGCCATTTGTGTAAGGCAGCCGGACCTGATTTATGGAAAAGACAAAATCGTCGTCTGACATTGTTGTTCTGTGCACCGTGAGGCTTGCTTCCGCCCATTTCTTTGCATCTTCAAGAGTGAAAATGGGTTCATACAACCATGACTTTGCCATAGGAACGGTTGGATCTGGACCGTGTTTATCAACGGTCGCTGCCAGAAGCGGGGAAGAAAATCTAGGATCTAATCATCAGTACTGTCAAAAGTAACTGCATTGAAAGTACCTCATGAAACATAACGCGTTGTGGATAGAAGATACTAGCTGGGACTGAGGGATGATGCATGTAAAAGACACCCCCATGGAAAATTCATTTGAGCTTTACGATGTCAGGCGGGTTGTTCCCAAGTCGTGCGTTTGCGCTTGCTTACCCATCCGTCAGTTCAGACAAATCATGGTGCAACAACTCTGACCCATACAGAGGCCTGTAAAGACTAAAGTCAAGTGGCGGAAACCGTGAAAAATATGTAAAAGACCTCGTATAGAGTCCAGCATGGAGGGTCCATGGTTTCTCTTCTGCTGTGAGAGACATAGTGGTAGACAGGGAGGGGACGGCAAGGCTATTAGCTGTAGTTCTCGCTGTCCATATAAAAGCCCTATCGGTAACTTAATTCCATCCAGCTACCATCTTGGAGGCAAGTGAGAAATAGTACCGCCCGTTGCACTGCCAATCAGTTTGTATCAATCCGGTCTAGCGATGTGTGGGCCGCGCCTCAGGCGCCTCACGCTCTCGGGTCAAACCCCCACTAGGCCAGACAAAGTCAGGTCTACACTGCCTGTTTGCAAGGGGCCAGCCGCAAGGCCCCTGAATGGGGTTGTAACCATGGGAAAGTCTGCTACGAGCCCACGATGTTCAAGGAAGCGTGGTGGAATACAGAATTGGCTGATCGATGGGAATGACGATGGACAAATAATGTGGCCAGATAAAGTTTAATGAAAACGATTCTGATACGGATAGGCTGACAGATTTCGACAGCTCCGTTATTTTCGGACTCGGCGGGGTAGACTCGAGAGTCAAAACATACAGTGGGGATACGTGTTGAATCTCTACGAGCGGGTGGCGGGAGGTCAAAGCACTGGCAGAATGCGGAGATCCTGGGACGTCGGAGAATGGCATTGCTTGTTCAAGACGACGAAATCTTTTTTCGCGGCTGGTGAACCCGAAATTCTTAGTCTCCCGTAGTCAGACCCATCGAAGGAAGATAGTCATTACTTCGTATTGAAGAATTATTTTTACACACCAAAGACTATAAGCAATGTGTTGACCAAATAGCATGCAGCCTGAAACGAAGGTAGCGGCTGGTAAGCAGGCCTATGTAGTGATAACAAATTCACCCTGGTTTTGTCTGAATTTAGTTCACCTCAAAAATATACTCGGTATGAATATACTCGTACCAGTGCCACCTCTGGAGTCCCACTAATATATAGCCCACTCGGATCCAGGCTGGACGTTTCTGTTCGAAGTGTTGCCAGCTGCACATCAAGGCTAGGTTAGAAGGTGTGTGTCCTTCATTACCCGTCTGCATGCAGCTGAAATGTATTTTCAACATATGTTCGGAGTAGCGCTCTGTCCCCAGTCGAACGCAGGAGTATCCGTTTTGGCCGCGCCTCAGAATCTTCCAGATGAGACGTTACAGGTCTGAAACTGAACATCATCTGAAGCAGCCCCTTCGAGTGTAAATATATACTATCCCTTCCGGTACAATCGGCACCCCACAGAAGTCGGCAGGTCACACATTTTAGCGCGAAAACGTTGGAGCGGTACTATGTGTCTCGGTGATGGACTCTGCTATATGGTTGTTCGTACTACTCATGTTGTGCTCTCTATGCTCGTCTTGACTGACTAAGCCTTCGGAATCGCCCATGGTGTGCCTCATGTTCTACCTCTGCCCTAGGATCCCCTACTCCAAGGTGATATTTTCGTTACAATTGGTCACCGTCAGCCTGAGTCACATTCCGTCACACGAAACCCTGGTGACTGCCGACTTCTGTGGGGATGCCGATTGCACCGGAAGGGATAGTACTACGTGTATCAAGACTACCCTCATCATTCCCACCAAAAAGTCTATTTTAATTTTTCTCGATGTACTCAGACGTATGAGGGTCAGCATCCACGTACGAAGGGAACAGAGGACGACCTTTGACCTGGCAAATTCTTGCCAAGTATCTAATAAACCTTCTGTTCTGCATGGTGTTCTTCAGATCAAGGTCACCTTCGACATCAATGCCAATTATATTCGGAACGTTTCTTCATTTCGACAAGACTTCTGGGGCAAGTTGAGTTGCATCATGATCGAGGACGACGATCTTGTTTGTGAAAGGAGAAGGTCTGCATGCGCGGCTGCCACTGAGCACCTCACCGTTATCGCGTCACCAAGCTGCGCTTTGGGTTCATGCTGGCACTTACCACCTGTGGTACGTCCGGAATGATGTACTAGCTACCCTTCTCCAGATCCAGCGTCAATTGCTGCACGCGCAACAACCACGAGTTGTGCCAGAGAGCCTGACAATGATAGGCGTTAGTGAAAGCGCCCGTTGCAGGTGAAAATCACGAGTTCGGCAACGGGAGGTGGAGGCTTGAGGAGGTACCGGGAGATTGGATCACCCCAAGGCCTTCCGCGCCCTGGTGCATTGGCACAAGTAGTACGAGTAATTGGTATTAACGAGAGCCTCACTATGAAAGATAAAATCCTTGTGGTACGCGTTGTTTACATATTAGTACTAGCGTTGGAGCGCATGGAAGCACTGACGCGCCCGAGGCTTGGGATTGACGAAGCTACCGGCTTTGATCATTGCACTGCTATTTGCGCGTGCATGCGTTGGATGAGTCAGTACACTTCTAATTCCCTTAACGTTGTTACACTGGCATTGCTGATCGATAGTTAAGCCTCTGTAAGCTGTTGAGGTTGCATTGAGGTGCAAAAGAATGGTTAGAAGGTCCGACGGGTAGTAGTACTCAAGCAGAAGACAAATCGACGATGCTGCAAATACCTGAAGACTCTAGAGTAGACAACAACATCAGAGAGAATGAGAAATTAAGATAATTGAAGCACATAAGTAAAAGGGCAACAAATTGAAGTACAAAGCAAGTGAACGAGAACGTAAGATCAACAACTTGCAAAACTGTACCAGATGAAAGAAATGTGTTATGGAACTACACACCGATATGGATGAAAACAATTTTTTGCTCGAGCGGTATTTTTGTCTTCACGGCGTCCGTAGCAAAGTTGGGTGACGAGGCTGCCCTCGTACAGTCAACGACACCCTCCTTCTTGAACAGATTCTCGTAAAAAGCTTCAACAACGTGCTTCACGACAGCGTCATCGACCGCCCAAAGAGTGCCGATGACACTCTTGAACCCTGAGAACTGCATACCAGCTGCAAGGTGGATGACCTCGTCTGGCGTCTCCTCATCACCAACGGCGGTATGACATGCTGATAAAAATGCGAATTCGGCTTGCGGAGTATCGTTCTCCATAATATCAAGCAGCGTGAGAGGTTCGTCTCTCATGGCGAAACGTGAATTATAAGGCTGCTCACGGTCCTGCTTGCCATGACAAGCGAGGTGCACCCAGGTGTTGCATTGCAAGGCATCGAGTGCACCTGCCCGTGTAGCGCTGTCTCCAGAAAGAGTGGTAAACTTGACGGTGGGAGGAATGAGTTTATGGACGAGCTCGAGCTCACTGTTGACAGCGGCGAGCAATGTGCCTTGCCCAGCACCTGATTGACTCTGCGCGATCGCCGCAAAGGATGGGGTGACACGTGTCTTCATGGTCTGTCGGGATCTGATCAGAGCTGAAAGTGTCGGCGTGTAAGAGCAGATGTAGAGATCCTCCAGGCATGATTCCTTCGTTCGAAAGGGGTGAGCTGCATGGAGAGGAATGGAAGTAAAAGCGGCAGTTGGACACAGCCAGATTCGAGTCCGGCGTTGCAATTTCAGGACATGCTGGAGGACATCAACAATGGGTAGCATGATCTCCTCCCATACTTGCCGCAACAATACGCGCAAATCCTTCCGCGGGTCCATTGGGCCCATACGAGCTGCCAGCCGTATCTCACTGGAAAAGCGGTTCTTGAGCATCTCGAGATGCGCGAGAGTAAGAGATGGGAAGGGAACATAGTGGGGCTGCCCTGCAGTTGGGACAATGAGGGCGTTGCATGAGTATTTACTCGCAACGAGGATGATTACTGGGCCATGAATTGCTGCCACTTGCAAGTCCTCGTATGATGGTGGGAGCATGAATCGCGAGAAACCTTGAATATTGCGGATTTCGGCCACTGCAGCTTCCCACTGCTCCATAAGTCTCCTGTACTCTATCGCTGCTTGGTCAGCAGCGGCTCGGTCTGTGCTGCATGTGGCACCCTGAACATCAGAAAGGCGCTTGCTGAGCGCCGAGAATTTATGAGCTAGTGATAGACTTGCGGTCTCGAGGTCTTCCAACGGAGTCCTGAGTCGAGAGGCCAGGGACCATTGTTGACCGCGACCTTGCTCCACAAGTTCAACGGCTCGTTGCAGATCATTACGACGAATAGCACACGATGCTGCATCTACTGGAAGTGATTGTGCATCACGAAAAGCGGTAGCAGCATCCCGCCGTGAGATAATTGAAGATCGCGTCACCACATGGTTGTCGAAGAGATCCAAGCATATTTGGTATGCTTCAAGGCCAGATTCATGCTCATAGACTTCTGCTTGGCGAGCCCAGTCAATAGCCTTCTTAATGCGATTTAGGAAGCCTTGAGTGGGGTGTCTTGATGCCAGTCTGAAGTTCTCCATTACGAGCGACAAATCAGTAGGGTTGGATTGTGCCCTGAAACGAGATAGATATGCCGTCTGTAGTGCTGCGTAGCTGAAAAATCTGTGCGGGCGCAGTGGAGGTAAAGCCGCCAATGATTGCTGACAGAGATCAATGGCCTCCTCGACATCTTCATTATTCCAAGTTTCCGTGAAACGAAAGCAGAGTGCTGAGCTCAACTTGGAAAGAGTTTTATGGCGCTCTGGATGATCATGTTGCTTTAACCGAAGTGATTCACGGCACGAATCAATGGCCTCGTTGAGATCCTCGCTGGCATGCAATTTTATATATCTGGTTTTGAGCACAGAAGCAAGGTTGGCAAGCGTGGTGTCACGCCTTGGATGCCCATGTGGGCACAATGTCAGTGCCTCGCGAAAGAGGCTGATAGCTTCGTTGATGTCATCAATGTTACCACTTTGTTGGAAACGGACGCGGAGGGCGCACCCTAGCGCGCCCAATGATCTGCCACGAAATTTATGCCCCACAGGATGCAAGCGCAGCGCCTCTTCGTATAGATAGATGGCCTCCTTGAGGTCACGATATTTGCCTTGGTGATTGAAACGGGATTCGAGTGAGAACCCCAAATTAATCAAGTAGGTTCCGCGACGAGGATATCCCTCGGGGTACAGAGAAACAACTTCACGACAAAGTTGTATGGTCTCTTCTAGATCATCAATGCTGCCGCATTGTAGAAAACGTGCTCTGAGGGCTCCTGACAACTCCTCAAGGGCTCCGGACAGCTCTTCAAGGGTTCTTGGATGGTGTCGATGACCCAGAGGACAGAGCTCGAGCACGATTCGTCGAAGTTGGATACCCTCGTTGGATGAGTCCCTTGGAAGATTGTTGCAGGCCTCGACTACATAATCAACACCATTTTCCCCAGCCGCCATGCTGCGAAGATAGGTGCCCTCGGGGCAGAGAGGTAGTAGCTCATGGTAGAGTCGGGCAGATTCACGGATATCGGCGGGAGTATGTTGATTTTTGTGGCGCCATCTCAGCGCCTCGGTGAGATGATAGAGAGACAAGGGACGATCGGGGTGGCCTTGCGGACGCAATTCAAGGGCGTCGTGGAATAAAGAGGCAGTAGAGTCAATATCTTGAAGATCCTTGCGAATATAACCTTGAAGGCGTGCCCACGCGAGGTTAGTGAGAGCGGCTGCGCGGTCAGGATGGCCAACCGAACTCTGGTCCAGAACCAACTGGAAATCCTCCACAGCATCGTTCAGGTGACAGACACTCTTGCTGGTCACGTAATCAGCGAGCAGCGCGTGGCCTACATCCGTGTGCCAAATAATGTCGCATTCTACAATGGACTACAGTTCGTGTCAGCAGATACCGAAATCACGGGGGCTAGCGTCACTTACATCAAACAGTCCACCACGGTCGTTTCCGCAAGCATGGGCAGAAGCGGCCTTCAGCGTGAGTGAAGGACAGACACCTCGGATGGGTGGGAAAGACAGATCTATGACTAATGAGGAGATATAGATGAATGTGAAGTAGTTCACTTACCGAACGGTTCGTCTCCATGATCGAGCAGCTCCTTCCACGGCATTTCAAGCTTTCCAACGAGTTCCCCATGCCCCAACATCCGCCCGAACTCAAAGGATGCTCTGACCTCTAATAACAGTCTAGGTGACACATCTGCTGATCTGCAAACACACAATAAGTATGGAATCACCCCGCAAGTCTTCGTCTTTACATGGTCACGGTATCACCCCACGCTACAGAGTTGTCGGAAAATAGGCCTGGGGCGAGCGACGTCCAGCATCTCCTCGAGTCGAGTTTGATGGACACATAAATGCCTGCAGGTATGCGGCGGGAGGGTACTCTGAAATTCTTTCCGTGAATGACTGGGTAGAACATGAAAAACGTGAAACCAATAGGGACGTCGTATGGAATGGCCCACCTTGAAGCCTGATATATTGACCTTTCGGGCTACCAAGCATACTGGTACGATGAAGCAAACGACGAGTGACACGGTGCACCCGCATCGAAGATTAAGTAGTGGGAGAAGGAGTAGGGATATGGAGCGGGATGAAGCAGCTGGTGAGAGGTAGAGGAGAAATGGGTGATGGGAGGGTGCAGGGCACGTTGCACGTGTATTTCCATGCAGTCGATGGCTGGTAGGGACGATAGACGCTAGACTTCATTGTACGAGCGCTAAGGCCAAAATATGATATAAACTGCTAGTGAGGCTGGAGCGGTCATGCGAATCTGAGAGCGCCCTATTGACCTGCTCTTATCGAGGTGGTTCTTGGCTTTCATCACTCATAGTAGTAGCACACTAGAAGGTAAAATGTAGGGTTCAATGTATTCATAGTGTTTCATAGTGCAAACAATACAAACCAAGTAGTGAGAGCGACATCCAGTGCAGAGAAAGGGCGTTGATTCTATACGAATACGATTGAGCTGATGTCATGGGCATTGGGGGAGGATAACCGAGAAAGATGTGGAAAAAGGCGACAGTTTGCGACAGTATGACAGCTCGCACCGTACGAGATAAGATAGCCTGATTAATGCAGTGTACAGTGCAACCAGTGACAAAGAAAGTGTGAGCATGAATGTATAACTTGAAGGAAGAGTCAGAATGGGCACCAAGGCTAGACTTTGAGCATACGAATGACAATGTCAACAACACCCTAAGTCCATTGGACGAACGCTGACGAGGGTTGCGCAAACGGAAAACGAATAGGTTACAGGTTGCAATAGAACAGACAAGATCGAAAGCAAGGAACATGTAACTGTAAGCAGGTGTATCATAATCAGAAGTTGAAGGTCCGCTAGTCCCGGCGGACCGCTCACAGGTGTCGTGCTAATAGAGTGAACGATGATATCAATATGAACGTTTGAACAATCACACTACTGTTACGACTTGGAGAGCGTGCACCAGTCTAGTAGGGAGTTATTGGATGGGACTCGGCTTTTACTTATCTGTCGGTGATGGTGCATTGTTGCTGTATGGCGGTGTACTGCCTTGTAAGGCGCTAACGTTTGGCTAACGGCATATGAACATTGTTCACAGCCTTTATCGCTTACCGGTGATGATCCAATGATCTTGTGGTTATGCACCATTGCTTTGGAGGTGCAACTCAGCCAGGTGCGCATTATTGACCAACGCAAACCTTACAGTACACCCAAAGTTCACTCTTGAAAAGCCGTCTCGAGACTCTCAGTCTGGTATCCGCACGTAGTTTGGCCCTCGCTGGAGGTATTGGAGGAGGCGCTCTTGGTATTCTGGTTCTCTGGCTGTTAGTGCGCAAACCCAAAACAAACTTCACATCTGATGGGACCGCCGAATCCGATCCCCTCCTACAGGAAGATCAAACACGAGCTGATCTTCAGGTGAGCAGCTCAATCCCGTCCTTTACCAGCGCATCAGACTCATAGAAGTCGGTAAATAGAGGGACCATACTCCCGACGCACCTCTCTGTTCCGTTTGCGCACAACTGAATTTCCACCAAATTCTCCTTGACGACATCCCACAGGACAAATCAATCCCGCTCGGCTCACTCTCATCCATCTTGACAAAAAAAGGCCAATGCGGATTTTGTCGGCTCATATCCTCAGTCGTCCATCGAACATGGTTATTGGACAAGTTTCCTCACCTCGATCTCTCAATCATTGAATGTGGGCTGTTCTCATTGGATTGTGGATGTCTTCGAGAGCCTACACCCGAACTCAAAAAACTCTGCCACCGCCTCAGCATTCACGCTCCCCATCGTCCTAGGGAGATATATCCAGCTATCATCGCGGCGCAGTGTGAGCTCGTGCTAGAAATCCAGCTCTTGGAAGAAGACGCTTTCAAGTTGGGAAGACCGATCGATCTTCATGGTCGTAGAGTGAATGATACTGTGGATGTTGGGTTGGTGAAGAGGTGGCTTGGGCTGTGCGAAGAGGGACATGGAGATATATGTGAAAGTGTCTGGTGGATGGGCGACGGGAGGAGCTTGCCGGGATTTATGAAAATGGTGGATGTGGTGTCGATGGCCGTGGTTCCTGCTCCTCCTGCGTGTCGTTATGTTGCCCTCAGCTACATGTGGGGAGGCATCGGCGCAGAGTATTGGACGACGAAGGATAATATAGCAGAGCGCTCTACACCTGGCGGGTTGAACACGGGACACTTCCCCGAAACCATCACGGATTCTATTCAACTCGTTCGACAACTCGGCGAACGTTACCTATGGATCGACACTCTATGCATCATTCAAGATGATATGGAGGACAAGATCTATCAGATAAACGCTATGGATTTGATCTATGGCGGGTCTTATTTTACGATATTCGCTGCTGGCGGCACGTCCGCTCGGGACCCTCTCCCAGGACTTCGTTCACGAACCAGAACACCACAGCAGCACATCGAGGTCATTCAAGGACTTCATCTCGCCGTGCCTTTGCCACCACCCATCGGGGCGCTCACTCTATCCGCGTGGAACACGCGTGGTTGGACTTATCAAGAGCTTATGCTCTCCCGCCGAAGAATATACTTCACGGGGCAACAAGTCTACTTTGAGTGCAGACTAGATATCTTCTGCGAAGACGTCGTCGCTGAAAGCAAGCGCCTCGCGTCGTCTAGCCAACCTTTGCGGTATAAAGGTGCAGGAAACTTCACTTATCTCCGAAAACCCATGCAGGGGCTCCTGGATCAGTACATCGAGAGTTACATGTCTGCCATTGGACTGTATACACAGCGAAACCTCACTGTGGATTCGGACATTGTCGATGCTATCACTGCAATGACGAATGCCTTGACAAAAGGTTTTGAGCTTGGTGGGGGTGACCCCGCTAGGGCTTTTAACTTTGGAATGGCGTTGACGGATCTGGAGTATGCGCTTGTCTGGCAACACGATCCATATACACCTCGCGCTCGTCGTTTGATTCCTGGTGAAGGCAATTCACCTTGGCCTTCTTGGGCGTGGGCCGGGTGGCTTGGCGCTGTTCGCTACCCGGGGGAAGTTCCGTATGCACGATTCAATAGTCATTCTAACCAACCGAGCGTGACGGAAACAGTTATCGATCCTTGGTACATCGTGGACCATAGTGGTGATACAGTTCAACTCGACGTTCGTCGCGTTCACCGGGCCTTTGTACGTTCCAGGCCACAGGCAGTGAACCTGTATTCTTCTCCGAAAGGGATCTTGGACGCATCACAGCTAACGCTGGACAGTCATCGGCCGCTGGAGCCAGGTACCCTCATTTTCCGCACGACTTCCAGCCACTTTAGTATCGTACGGCGAGGTGGTGGAGAAGACGAACAATCAAGTGAACGTTTCTACCACGGTCTGTTCGATATCCTCTCCAGCTCTTCGACTTGGATTGGCAGTGTCATTCTGCCGTTAGACTCTCCCCCGTCAGCCTTCTCCTCGAGTTCATCGTTCTTTCCGGTACCAATGCGGCCCCTGGCGTATACGACGAAGAAAGTCTTGGAAAGTTCTACTATGGATGCATGTTGTATGTGATGGCGGTGAGTGAGAATGAGGGCTTGATGGAGCGCGTTGGGTTGGGTATCATTCACGAGTCTGCTTGGATTGCTTCGAGTGCGCAGGAGAAGGTGGTGTTTCTTCGATGATAGTCACGTTATCTCGGTTTCGTTGAAAAAAGACATTTATTTTGTATAGCAGAGACCTTCCAAGCGGTCGGTACAAATGAGATTAGGGAGATTGCTACTGTCCGTGCGCAAACAAATATGTGCGGAAATCGAGAACGATGCGAGCGACAGTGAGACCTTTGGCAGGCGTTGACTAATGCGACCTCAGCAGAAGCAATGAGAATTCTCGCATTGGCGAAGTAGATGCCATCTCGGTATTACTTTACACCTCTATCGCCTTCTAGTCCCGGGGCAGAGCGTGACACGAGGGCAACATCCAGCATCGGGATGAAGGAGGGCGAAAGGCGAATTTTGACGCCTGCTGTCACACAGCTGCACACAGCATCGATATAGAAGCACGCTGCCTTGAGCCTTTTTTATAAATCTCGAGTTTGTCGTCAACTGGCAGCAGGCAAAGCATAGTCACCATGAAGTGGTTCTAGAATAGCAAGCCGGATTCGCATCCTTCAGAATGTGGGGGATGGAGGTACTTGCGGTGGAGTAGGTGGGGATCATGGAGGATGTAGTGGGTATTGCTGGAGGCGGGAGCGGGATGCACAATTGCTTCGTCAGTTGAGAGCAAATAGTGCTATTCGCCAGCTGAAAAGGATTCTGTTTCGCCCATGCAGACTCAGTCACCGCAAAGAGTTTGTACAATATTGAACAAAATTCGCGACTTTCATATGAACTTGCAGAGGTCAGGTTCAACGATGAAATCAAGGTCAATCATCATTCCCGTAAACTGACAGCCAGTATCAACAAGTAAAAGTATAGCAAAGCCAAAGTATTCCGAAACCAAAGTGATAGAAGGGTCCGTCTGAAGTCGTCCCCATTGTCCACTGAACAAAGGTATCTCTATACATCGGCATCTCCAATTCGGGTCTGCACTAGTGGTAGTGGGTAGTTTGAGGTTGTAGAGCGGTTTGCTTAACTGCAGTGGCAAATAATCATAAAGTTTGTATTTTCATTTAGAAGTAAAGGACACACTACGACCAGCGCCAGGTACAGTTGGGTGAGCCTATGTTCATCATCGCATGCTTGTACAACGCGTTGCCTCTGAATACGACACCACCATGATCGTGCTCAACTGGAGCCAGCTACCTGACCAACGGAGGCTCTAAGTCGGTGGGCTGTAGTTGAGCCGCTTGGGATGACGCGTTCTAGCTTGTTCACTGCTTCAAGTCAAAAAGGTGAGTCTAAATGACAAGTCGGACATGCCAAGGACTCACTGGAACCGGTGCAGTCATTCGAGAAGATGTTGATCGTCACCCCCTCGGTCAAGTTGTTATTCTGTAGGACTACCATACGGTCGATGGAGTTCAGCTTTTGACTCTGCAGGTGAGTTTCGTCAGCCATGATGGGGGCCTGACCGGGCGAATCTGGCGTTGCATTAGCATGGAAAACGTGTTGGAATACTGGGGCCGTACACACCGGTCGCCCTTGTAGATAGCAACAAGTTGATTAGGAAAGAATCGAGGAAAGAGTTGATTAGGAACAGGCAGACGTGCAAAAATTGCGTTTTTATGAAGTTGATTGAGTTCAACGTTTGACTCGGCAGGGGAGCGTCGTCAGCCATCATGGGAGTCTGATCGGGTGAATCAGGCGTTGCATTAGCATCACGCAGTAGAGGCAACCAAGACTCAGTTGGAGTACCAAGTGTATGTGTAAAGCTCGCCATTGCAAAGATGAAGTTGATAGTGGGTAGAGTTGGTGTTCAGAGAATCGCGTTTTAACCTCTCACAGAACTTTAGTATGGACTGACCAATCCGCGTGGTCAAAGCGAGGTTTACATGCCGCAGCTGATACGCGTGCACATAGTTAGCATTGGCCCTAACGACTTCCTGAATCCGTAGATTTACGGTGGGGCAGGTCCGTGTAAGCGGTCGTCGGGAGGCTCCGGTCTGCATACCTCCAATCACGATAATATGCAAGCGCGTCACGATAGAATCCCTGAGGTGCATTTTTACGGTCACTATAACAAGAGTATTGGCTGCGATAGAAGTTCCAGGCCGCAGTCGCCTGGTTATGTTCCCCACGAGGTTGGCGAGGGTATGCATTACGAGAGTGCGTGCATCATGGATTCCATTACGAGGCAGCGCATCGTGCATCAAGAACCCGTGCACTGCAAAAGCCTGCAGGTGTGTGCGGAGATCACGGGTATCTGCAGGGTTTGGCAGTGGTTGAGCACAGTGCAGATGCGGCAATTGTCCTCAAAGCAGACATTACACATTGCCATCAGACACGCTGAGACTGCCTGCCATATTCTGCGAGCTCTGCAGATTGTCATGACATCAGATGAAATCGTGTGCCCATGAGGGAAACTCACCCATTAACGACTCCCCGAGTCCCCGTAGGATCACAGAAAAACAAGGCAACGAGGCGTGGACTCGAGCTTGTCAAAGAAAGCCGTAATTGCAAGGCGAGACAGCAAATCGACAACACGAAGGTAAGAATGAACAATAACGCGCGAATTTCGCAGTGAGGATGAAACGAAAATGACAATAGCGAGCCCAATTGTAAGCGTTGGGGTGTGGGAATAAGTACGCACGAAGTTTACAAGTGAAAGACCAAGCACTCTACATTGCGGGTGTGGCACCGAGAGGTGAGGGAGAATTGGCGTTGACGGCGGCGGAGAGGCCCTTCACTTGGATACCATTGAAGGTATCCATTCAGCTACTAGCGTCTCCTCTAGCCAGACCAACCGAAGGAAGATAGTCGTTCCTTCGTATTAAGGTTACGGTAAAGGTCATGTAAAGAAATGCAGACTACCATTTAGCCCTTCCCGCAACACCTTGTATATAACGGTCCGAACAACCTTCGTGCATTCAAGTTCTTCAAAGTTCTTCATGCGGCGTCATGCCAATTGGCACGCATCATGGCCCATCCACATCAAAAGGACCCCAGACTCCTCAGGGACGAGCTGTTCGGTTCTCTGAGTAAGTAAGTACCAATAATAACCCTCTGCAAGGTTGTTGTGTCGTCTGAAATTAAGTAAGTACTGCGCAATAGCTCTATTTAGTAACTTTCATTGAATCGGACTGGCTGCAGCAGGGAATTCTGGGTGGTAAGTCCTTCATGCGCATGACGGAGGCGATCCGGCCTTTACGACCACCCACGTTGTATGTCCTCGTGCATGCAAGTAGTACTATCCCTTCTGGTGCAATCGGCACCCCACAGAAGTCGGCAGGTCACACATTTTGGCGGGAAAATGTGACACTTTTGTTTCAATTGATCACATGCAGTCACACAAAACCCTGCGAAAAGGCGTGACTGCCGACTTTTGTGGGATGCCGATTGCGCCGGAAGGGATAGTACTATCCCTTACGATCTATTCGTGATGGACCGTCATTTCGTGAGTCACGCTTTTTTGCGGTGAATTTCGTGACATACCGTTACACCATGTGACAAGCCATCACATTTCGATGCCCAACAGTGTGACTCACGAAATGGAGGCTCATGACAAATAGACCGTAACCGATAGTAAGTAGTGCTGTGGGCAGAATCATTTGATGGCGATTGCCGGCACGAGTCGCGGTCGGTCACCATTACTAAACATCCGATTTGGGTCCTGACTGGTAACCTTGAAATGGTCAGTCGAGTCAATTTTTGTCCAGATTGCAGCCCGGGTTCCATAGGGATCCTCATAGTAGGACCTACTGTGTCCATTGATCAGATCTGTGCTCTATAGGTGTTAATTACCGTCACATGTGAAGCTTCGACCTTCCTGAACCACATCCGCAGTTCCAAACCTGCATGCAGGTGTTCGAAGGCGTCATATTGGCATCGGAAACTTCAGTGGTGCAATCACAGCCTGTCATCTAGTATCTATCGCAAGGTTCATCTCGGTTTATTCTCGGGCGTAAGCGTCACTTCAACGCGGCTCGCACCGGCCAACCCTCTGTTTTGCAGATGCACTTGAACTTGTGTTTGCCGGAATTGGATTCGTCTTTTTGCCAATTGTGGCCTTCCTTTACGAGAGGATCAACGCACAATGCTGATGTCGTCGAGTGCCCAGTGATGGAGCGGCGATAGAGTGGACAAAGAAAGTGCATTACTCAGACGCGGAATTATGGAAGTTAGGATACCGTGCGCTTGACTTATATGCATTGGTGAAATGACCGGCGCCTATGATGGCGTTGTGGGACCCGCGGAGCAGCGAAAGGCATTGGAGCAGGTGCTCCAGCCAATGTGAATGCAAGGGATGAGTTGGTTCTATCTTAGTCCTCTGTCTACTGCTACCTTCCCTTTCGTATGTTCTGGCTTACTAAGCTGCTCTAACCTCCGTAAATCCACTGACTCTGCACCCCCTTGCTAGGGGGTGCCCCACTCCAGCATTGTGACAAGCTTCAGAATGTGGGACAGGATGAAGGTGCTTGTGGTGGATTAAGTGCGGGTCCCGGGGGGATGTGGTAGGTATTTTGGACAGTGTTCGGCCAGTCGATGAGCATTCACAAAAGTCGGTGAACATCTCTATGTCTACGGGTGAATACGAACAGCTATGGTACCAGGAGTCCAAGGGAAACATTATATAATCACATCTGATTGGCTAGGGCCTGCCTGACCGAGGACTTGTACTCATCCAAAATCTCATCTGCCTGAGGGAATTCTGGGTCATCAATACCATTGGCATCTAAATCCAACAGCTCGTATAATTTGTATGAACAGAGTCAGTTTCAGCAAATCAAAGTACATATGGCACAGCCAAAAAGTTCCGAAACCAAAGTGATAGAAGGGTCCATCCAAAGTTGTCACTAAATAAAGGTACATATTTGTATACATTGGCATCTCCAATTCGGGTCTGCACTAGTAGGTAGTCTGAGTTTGAAGAACCGTTTGCTTAACTGGCAAAGAATTGTAAAGGCTCATTTTCGTTTGGAAGCATTTAAAGGACTCACCAGCTCCCATACAGTTGTGTGAGCATATGTTTATCATTGCATGCTCGTGAAGCGTGTTGCCTCTGAACACGACACTGCCATGATCATGCTCCACCGGAGTCAGCTGCCTGGCCAATGGAGGCTCTATGTCGGCACTGGGCTGAGCAGTTGGACCCCTTGAGATGACACGTTCTAGCTTGTTCACAGCTTTAAGTCAAAAGGTGAGTCTAAATGGTAAGTCAGACACATGAAGAACTCACTGGCACCGATACAGTCACTTGATAAGATGTTGATCATCACCCCCTCACCCAAATTGTTATTTTGTAGAACTACCATACGGTCGTTCAAGTTCTGCTTTTGACTCTGCAGGCGAGTTTCGTCAGCCATGACCGGAGCCTGACCGGGCGATTCTGGCATTGCATTAGCATGGTAAATGTGTCGGAGTACTGGGGCCGTATGCACTGGTCGCCCTTGTAGATAGCAACAAGTTGGTTAAGAAAGAGTTGAAGAAAGAATTGGTTAGAAACAGGTAGATGTGCAAAAACCGTGTTTTCACGAGGTTGATTGAGTTCGATGTTTGACTCGGCAGGGGAGCGTCATCAGTCATCATGTGGGCCTGACCAGGGGAGTCTGGTGTTGCATTAGCACCATGCAGCAAAGGCAAATAGAACTCAGTTGGAGTTACCAGGTTTGTATGTCAATGCCGCCATTGTAGAGGTAGATGTTGGAAATGATAGAGCCATAAGAAAGTTGCTTTTGTATTCCACAGCTCCCGCATGGGCTGACAATTCCCGTCTTCGTGGTTAAAGTGTGGTTTACATGCTGCAGCTTATACATATCATGCCACACCTATTATGCATGCAGTCAGCATAGCCCAACAATTTCCTGGATCCGCGGATTTATGGTGGAGGAGGGCGGTCATTGGGAGGCTCTGGTCTGTATACTTCCAATCACAACAATATGTCCAAGCACATCACGATAGCCGGTACTCTCATGGTGATGACATGTGTGAATTCCCAAGGTATATTTTCACGGTTACTATAACAAGAGTATTCTGTGATAAGAGTTCCAGGCTGCAGTCACCTGGTTATGCAGTGTTCCCCACGAGGTCGGCGAGGGTCTGTATTATGAGGGTGCGTGCACCAAGAACCTGTGTACTGCAAAAGCCCAGGGGTGTGCGATGATTGCAGGGTTTGGCAGTGGTTGAGCATGGCGCAGATGCAGCGATTGTCCTCAAGGCAGACATTATACATTGCCATCAGACACGCTGAGACTGCCTGCCATATTCTGTGAGCTCTGCAGATTGTCATGACATCAGATGAAATCATGTGCCCATGAAGGACACTCGCCCATCAACGACCCGAAGGATAACAGAGAATTATAAAGGCGACGAGATATTGACCTCGAATCAAAAGGACCGGATAGCATATCGACAATGAAGGGAATGGGTGAACAGTTCTGTGCATAATACGAGCATTACGGGAGTAGGTAGTATTTAGTGGGGAATGGAGCCATACATATAGCCCCTGGCAGCAATCGGAGTTTGAAACCAGCGAAGTTGAGTTTCCAGAAGCGGCTTCAAGGGAAAGTTCTGGTCAGACGTAAAATTTAGCAGCAGTGCAGCCTGCCCAGTGTCAGGTCAGTGACTCGTGAGTGACTCACCCCCTTCATGTAATCCTCATGGCATCCACAATGCACATCAAAAGAACTCTTTCGAGAAGCGGCTTCAAGGGAAAGTTCCGGTCAGACATAAAATTTAGCAGCAGTGCAACCTGCCCAGTGTCAGGTCAGTGACTCATGAGTGACTCACCCAGTGTTCTGCCGGTCAGTGAACCAAGGTCACGGTCACTGACCGGATTTCGTGGGAAAGCTGGCGAAGTTTATTGATGTTCATCTGAACACGACTTCGAGGAGTTTCCTGGTCCTACTATAATGAACTATACTATATCTGGTCAATGCTAGAATCTTTGATTAGACGTTATCTTTGTGCCGCTTCACATATCATTACTCAAATAAACGCATGGTTTTCGTGTGTTCGGTTCAAGGGCACGCTTCAAGGCTTATAACTCGAAGATGGACTCCCCACTTTCGACATGCTAACTTGATGGTGAAGATCAGCAAGAGATCAAAGTCAAACCAAGGATGGTGGTGGGATCATTTCGTGGAGCACCCAGGTTATGCTGTCAAAGACCCAGCTTCGATGGTCAGCGGAAAGGCAAAGGTGGTGTGTGCAAGGCTCTATGAGCAACGCGTTACGCATGAGCAGGCAATAGACGAGCAGCAGGTTCACGCAGGCCAGCAAGATGCACTGAGGGATGAAGTGGCGATTGCAGGCACTCGTACACAAGCCTGTTTTATAGCTTTCTTTTACTAACTTGGAGTACTAGTTTGGGCCAGTGGCCAGAATAATCCCCAACGCACCTGGTTAATCAGTCGGCCGATGACACTATTATGTCACTTGTGTGATTGCACATTGCACTCTGAGGATATCTGTTCGCAAGCACGGCTTGAATACCACCAATCATATTCACCACGAAAAGGTGCCACTCGGGTCCTAACTCCAGCACATCTCAGTGCTATACCTCCAATCATTCTCGCCGCCAGCCCACCAGATCTCAATACATCATCGACTATGCAGTCTGCACGTCCGATTTTTCCCGCATTGCTAATTCCTGAGGCTGACACAGCCTCGAGTTCTTCCAGTAGCCTTTACCGCGACTCTCTGTCGGTCAGTCCAAGTCCTGCCCTCTTGGAAGTCTCATTACCATCCCATCCAAAGCGCCAATGTCTAATCCAATCCGGTCAATACCACTCTGCTTCTGGCTCACTTCCGCCTCTCTCCCCCATAGCACTGGGCAACCAACTTAACGGCTTTGGCGACCAAGCTTGGACGACTTCAGATCAAGCTGATTGGGAAATCGGGCTCGCAAGACTCACCGCAAGCGCTGGTTTACCGCTGCGGTGGGTTGAGAACCACGAATTGAAAGTATTATGCGACCGTTTTCTCCCAAGAGCGAAAATTCCCTCTGCAAAAGTCTTGACGCAGCGTGTCCTACCCCATGCCCTTAATATACTCAAAGATACCGCTAAAGAAGAATGTCAAGGCGCTGATGCAACATTGCAATGTGATGGTTGGACTGGTGAAAATCACCATCACCTCCTGGGGTTTATGATGACTGCTCGCCGAAAGGTAAATCTAACTGCGGAGACCGTCAATCATTTTACTAATTGTCTATTTAGCTGCACACAATTAAAGTTCATGATGCTTCGATGGACCCTCACACCGCTGAAGAACTTCTCAAGCAAATGTTAGATGCAATCAGCAGGATTGAGTCCGAGTGGGGGGCAAGTGTTATCGCTTGCATCACAGACGCGTCCGGTGAATCATGAAAAGCTCGGTGTCTGCTTCAAGAGCAGCTACCCCACATTGTTGTTCCTAATTGCTTGGCTCATCAGGTATGGCGATTTTCATGATTCGTCACACTCGCTGATTATGAATGACACAACAACAGTGGAATCTCATCATTGGTGACCTTTTCAAGGTCAAAGACGACTACGGGATCTATGGAGACGTGGCACAAGAACTAATTACGTGGCTACGCAGCAAGACACGTGTGCTCGCCATTCTCCGCAAAATACAGATGGCGACAATCGGAAAGACGCTTGCAGTTCTCAGGGCAGTGCTGACGCGTTGGATGTCTCATTATCTTGCCTATCGCTGCCTCCTTGAGCTTCGTCCTGCACTCAAATTGCTTGTAACGAAGCACAAAGCTCATTTGATATCAGGTGGAGATGCATGCTCACGCAGAAAGACTCAAACAGCCATTGCGACAATCAAAAACGCAACATTTTGGCATGCATTGGCACAGTACGGTTCAAAAATAAATGTAAAAATCGGAACTAATGCTCTCTGTAGATGGAAAACGTTGCTGGAGCCAATTTCCCTCATGACGAATGTTCATCAAGCAGCCCAGGCAAGACCTGAAAACGTTGCAATATCATTTGGTTTTCTGCACTTTCACTACTCCAAGATCGACAACAGCACTGATCTGGCAGCTCGTACAGCTGTTCTTGCAAGCGTCGAGCGCCGCTGGGAACAGTGTGACCAGGAAGTCTTTATTGCTGCCATCATTGTGAATCCTTTCTATAAGGTTTCTCCATTCCAGAATGTACCCCTCACAACAGCGTGCAGGGCTTGCGACACTTTTTGCACGTCTTTGGCGCCGTTTTTACAACACTAATGATATACCACTCGATCTTTATACGGACTTGGACGACTATTTGAATAGCTCCCATGACTTCGCATACATGGACAACTACAAGCTTTCACTGTTATATCGTGCAGAAAAGGAGGTATGCTTCATCAAACTGATTGTTTCAAGTTCAGAAGACATTTGCTAACAGTCCTCAGGGTGTTTCGGTCGATCCAATCGATATATGGACAGGACTGTCACATCCCGGTTCAGCACGTCGACCACTTCATACTATCGCTCAACGTCTTCTCTCGATTTGCCCGAATTCCGCCTCTTGCGAATGCCTATTTAGCATGTTTGGCAGTGATTCTCACGAAATGGCGCAATCGGCTCTCAACTGAGATGCTCACCCTTCTGGCAGAACTCAAGATGTATGTTCATGAGGAGCATGTACGCAATGACGTGGTCAAGAAGTGGCTTCAGCACCGGTACTGTGACACCGAGGACACTGACAAAGCAGAGCCTACTCAAGTAGTTCATGCAGTTGGTGATGATCTATCAGGAGAAAGCAGTGAATGGGAGCCACTGCAGCCTTGCTTTCGAGAGGCAAGGGATAAGCGATGTTGCCGCAGACCTTATCCGAGCTGTTCAGGAGGAGGAGGAGATTTCTGCCACAGAATCAATGCACTCAGTCCCCATTGGTGCTGTTGGTGGTTCATTCTCCTGCATTGCTATCAATGACTTACTTGACTATTCTCGTGCGGAGGAATGGCTGGGATCTTTTTATAAAGTCGCCATTCGAGGTTTAGACGCTGAGCTTGAATTGTATGAGCTTCTTGACTTAGATGCAGAGGGAATCGACGATCCAGACTTTCCTCAAGCTGACGATGTTCTTGACGAGTAGATTCAGAAAATCAGTGCTACCTTAGTAGTAGTAGTCGAGTACTATCCATTCTGCGATCGTTGATGCACCGTGTACTGCACTTTGAACATTCACTCCTGCTTCATCATCCAATCAGACATGATTATCTAATATCCAAGCAGGACATCTGGCACTGCACGGGTTCAGTTCACTTGCATCCATGGGAAAGTTCGCAGCTGAACGTACGTTAACTTTGATGAACGTACACTGACCGGCAGAACACTGGACTCACCCCCTTCATGCAATCCTCATGGCATCCACAATGCACATCAAAAGGACTCCAGACTCCTTCCGAGCTTTTCTGTCCCACTTAAGTATTTAGTTGGCACAACAGCTTTGTTTCGTAACTTTCGTTGAACCGGGCAGGTATCGGGTATCGCAGCAGGGAATTCTCGGTGATAAGACATCATGAAGATGACCCGGCCTATGTGGCCACCCACGCTGTGTGTCCTCGCGCATGCCACAAGTCGCAGTTACCATTATCGCATGTCAGGTGCACCACTACTACGGTACGTTGCTTACCCATCCTCCCATGGCTAGAAGTTAAAGTTGACCTGAGATAGCCCCACCCCCTCCACAGTTGTGTTCGGACGTTCTCTTCAAAATCGGATGTTTGGGTCCTGACGGTAACCTTGAAACAGTCAGTTGAGTCAATTTTTGTCCGGATGGCAGCCCGGGTTCCATAGGGATTCTCATATGGGTTCTGTGGTGCTCATTAATCAGACCTGTGCTCAACTGGTTTTAATTACCGTCAAACGTGCATGTGAAATTCCGACCTTCTTGAACCGTATCCTCAGTTCCTGCTGGCGAACAGGAAATTCGGAGATTTGAAACCGTGGAAATGAATTTTAAGCTACTGGACCTATTTATCTGATGAAAGTGCAAATTGTCAAGTACTAGTGAGGGTCTGAGGCTCTGAGGACAAGCGTAGGTTGATACAACAACATTCAATCTGATATCTGCTGATGGGTGGGGTAGATGAATGTCCACCAACAGGTACAACCTATTATCCCCCAGGGCGCTTGGGGAGCTGACTTATAGCTCCTGGGGTTCACGAATCCATGTTCTCTATCACGGGCTCGCTCGCAGACATTGATAGCTAAATGCGGCCAGATATATCATAGGATATCCCCTATGCCCTCGTGTACCAGCCAATCCCCAATCCAGCCAAGGGAGTACAATCGTGGAATCAGGTGATCGTACCGTAATGGACCATTGTCCGTGTTTGAACAATTGTGAACCGGTCATTTGTCTGTCAGGAAATAATTTCTTCCCTTTTTCCTGCTGTTTTTCTATGACATACGTTGCAAACACTGGTCCCGCTGATCGCCCAAACTCTATCAGCTCTGAGCATAAGCCGCAGCATGATGAGGATCGGGCCGGGGGCTCAAATCGTTCATTGGCTGCACTCTGGACGACTTCCTCCAGCATTGTTCTCAAAGTACCTAGGCCCCCAGGCGAGTGTTCACTGTGTCAATCTTTGAGTGCTGCATGACTGACTCGTTTTTTATATAGATAACTTCCAGGAATCAATCTAAGTCTTACACGTCAGATACTTACACCTTCAAGATCGTTGGATCCCGTAAGTGAAACATATTTGCAGTTCAGAGATGGCAGATGCTGACCCTGAAGCATGCTCTTTAGAGATGGTATTTGAGATATATGTGCCAGAACGACCATCAACAGGTCACCGTCTGTCGTCCTAAAACTGATTGGCATCCATTTACCCAATTACGTTCAGCTTCGGATACAGCACACCGATCAACTAGCTGCTCACTGCTCCTCGCTGGCACCGTAGTAGCACCGTATGTTGCTGCAATGTTCTTATCCATCTGTAATCTCATCCATGGATGGAACATTAACCTGTTGCATTTAGCTATCACAGTGTTGGTTTTTGCGCATTACTCAGACAAGCTGAAGATGCGGTCTCCTTTCATTCTTGCCAACCTTATGATGTGTCTCGTCGGCTTTTCGATAAATATATCCACCGCACGGTGTCGACTTGAAGTACTTTGGGACTTTCTTCATTGGTCATGCAACTTTTTAAATTCATAACCAAGTCTACGTGAATAGAACATATGGTTATCTACATTGTATTATTCCTGCGAATAAAGACAGTCGAGATTCTCAAGAATAGTCTGAATTACTGGCTGTGCATCAGTGCTTGATCACCAAAACTCCTGATTTTGCCAAGCGCTCGTAATCTCATTCCACTATGAAACCAAAAGTAGGTGAAGTTCACTGGCTGGATCACCTGTGAGGTCAGTGATGATGACGAGCTTACAAGGTGACAATCACCACCATCCAGTAGTGTTCACTGTGCAAATAGTTGCATGAAACAAGGTGAACATAACCGGAATTTTTGCCGATTTCACCATCTTGTCAAAAGGCTTTTCAGGTGACGAAGTTCACCACCTTTTGTGGTGCTTTTGACCACTCACCTGTCATGCACCATTAGCTGTATAATCAACTGCATTTCTGGTGTTTTTGACTATGTACTGTAGTGGCAATATACACCGGCTTTTCAGGTACCTTTGACCATGTACAATAGCTGCCAGATACACCAGTTTTTCCGGTGATGAACACTAAGCTCCAATCACACCGAAAATGGACCGCAAAATTGTTTCTATTCCAATCAGAACTTATAGAGACACTCAGAGCACTGCAGCTCGACAGGTGCAAAAGATGATTGGATTACCCATGACGTCATCCATCTGCAGCTTATCCTGATTCGCCCGCATTATCTCCCTCGTCGTTCTCATTGCCACTCCCACAGTCCCTGCTTTCGTCTTCCCCTTCTTCCTCTGACTCACTACCACCCATGTTGAAGCGAGAACGTGTCTTGCACCGACCACTGTTCCCCTCATCTCGAGCCTTCCTCTTGCGGTTGGATTGTTTTCTTTTGTTTTGCAGGTACTGTTTTGTTATCTCGGCTGTAGCCCAGTCATTTTGGAACCGCTTGAGGTAAGGGTGCTCACGGCGAGCCTAGTATAATCATGACAATCCTTTAGCTAAGTCCTCATTCTCTTGTTATTGACTCACCAGTTTGAAAATTTTACTTAAAATTTCTGCAGGTTGATGAACATATTTCGTGCTGAAGTCGAGTCCTACTCGAGCACACAGCAAGTGCACATCACCCTGTTCATTCCATCAAAATTGGTTAGATGCACGGTACGTAAAATATTGCATCTCACCTGGATTGAAATGTATTGATTTCTGTCATCTTCAAGTCCCATAGCTCTCATTAACCGCCCACGACCACCGTCCCTCATATTAGCTGTTGTAGGCCGGGGGATCAATTTCTCAGTTTGTCCGTCATGGTCTGACCGGGTCATATTTTTAATCTTTTCTTCAGTGGCTCTTTTCGCAGCATCTGCCTCCTGTACTGCTCTTTCGGCCACAGCCCGGGCATCATTCTCTCGGGCCAAACGGGCTGCACGATACATCAATTGTCAATCTTGATGATTATAATAAATTGTACGTGCATACCTTCTAACTCCTTGATTTTTCCAGCTAATTCTGCATTTTTGTCAGCTAAGACTTGTTTTGTAGCATTGCTGGTCTTTCCAGTAGTCTAAGTTCCACCTGTTGGCTTCGATTTGGCTGATCCGTTAGCCTTTGCTGTGGGTTGCAAGTTTTCTTTGTTGGCCATGGGGGGTATCCAAGGGGTATAGTGTACACCGTAATCGCAACAGGGAGAGAAGCTGCGAACTATCTATATGACGACAGAAGTGAAATTTTGAAGGTTTTGTTTGTTGCTGTATTGCTCTCCAATTTCAAAATTTGACAAGTCTTTTCTGACAATACATTCCCTTGACCTTGCAGTATACTATTACCCTGTAATTCGTGTCTACATACTCATGCCAAAGACATCCAGTTCACACCAGAAGTTATGCCATTGTTGCAACAAGTGGGTTAGTGCTCGCACGCAACTTAATCATCGCCGTCTTGTTGCACCACCCCACCTGAAAGCCACCTCGCCATATCTTGCCAAAGTGCTTCAGCCAGTGGAACGAGCCCCTCAAAAAATCCCACAACCTATGCTATCACCTCCGAGTCCATTACTGCAAGCTCAGCTTCCACATCTGACAACCGTTGAGACCCAGGATATTGATGCCAACTATGACATTAGTCATGACAATCAATTTCAAGGTGAACCATACAAAGATCCAGTCCAGGCAGCCTTGGCCACTGCAAAATCAGCTGTGCAAGGCCACAATTTGGACTGGAATGACGAGGACGAGGGCAACTTGGATGACGAAGCTGATTCTGATTCTGATTTGGACGGGAACTGGAATATTGGTGTTGACAGTGATCCCGAAGATGAGTTCATGGGGGAGAGTGTTGAACGAGAACTGTATGAAATGGGTATGCTGTCAAATATGACATCCATGGATATCAGCTCATATGTGGATTTTCAGGAGATGCTCTCAGCTCCTACGATAAACATATTCTTCGTGCATTTGCTTGCAAGGTCCGAAGTCGAAGCACCGAAGAGGCATTTAACATGCTTCCATCTGCATTTCCTGATATCCAACTGCCGAGCTTGAAGCAGATGAGGGCTCGTGTTGCTTTTCTTGCTGGGTTATCACCTGCCCGGTATGACTGTTGCATCAATTCATGCTGTTGCTTCGTTGGGCCTATTGAAGACCTCAATATGTGTCCGCACTGCTCAGCTCCCCATCGCACACCATCTGGTCAACCACAAAAACAGTTCACATATATTCCCATCATTCCCCGTCTCGTAGCCCTCTATGCCAATCCACAATCAGCTATGGAGATGAGATATCGCACACGTGGGCATTCACATCAGCCAGGAAACATCACTGATGTGTTTGATGGCTCGTTATATCAAGAACTACTTTCCAAAAAAAGTGAGCATCAATGGCCACAAACTTGCACACAACCACTTTAGTGATCCAAGAGACATTGCACTTGGCCTTGCCACGGATGGCTTTGCCCCATTCCAACGTTGAAAAACCACCACTTGGCCACTTATCCTCTACAACTACAACCTCCCCCCAGAAATTCGTTTCCACAAGGAATACATCATATGCATTGGGGTAGTTCCTGGGCCAAAGAAGCCGAAGGATTTCGATCCATTTCTGTGGCCTCTTGTTGAGGAATTGATGAAACTTGCTGCAGGTGTGTGTGCATTTGATGCACTCGAGGTTGTCCTATTTGCACTGCATGCCTACCTCATCCTCATCAGCGGAGATATGCCTGCAATATCTATGGTCATGCAGATCAAAGGCCACAATGGGTATTCCCCTTGTCACATGTGCAAAATCACAGGTATATGAGTCCCAAATTCACGCAGCCCTGTCCACTATGTCCCCCTTGATCGCAGTACTCATCCCGACATATGTTCTTCAGTAACTGCCGTGAAAAAATACGACACATGAAACCTACCAATGCGTACACACGAGGAAATGGTGACACAGGGCCACGAGGTTCAATTGGCACAGACAGCTGCCGAAGCCGAACGTCTTGCCAAGTCATATGGTGTCAAGGGTGTTTCGATTCTCACTTACCTCTCCTCAATGTCATTTCCAAAATCTTTTCCTCACAATTTTATGCACCTAATCTGGGAAAACACAGTTAAAAACCTTATTCTACTCTGGACGGGGGAGTTCAAAGGCATCAACACTGGTCGCGAGTCATATGAGCTTGGTTTGGAAGTCTGGGAAGCAATTGGGAAGGCAACGGCTGCTTCGGGAGGGACTCTTCCTTCAGTGTACTGTGCTCGCCCACCAAATCCGGTCACAGAACGGTCAGCATGCACAGCTGACACCTGGTCCTTTTGGACACAATATTTAGGTCCTGTCCTCCTCCGTCAAAAGTTCTCAAAAGCGAAGTACTACAAACACTTTGTGAAGCTTGTGAAGATACTTCATGTCTGTCTCCAATTTGAGCTTTCATCACAAGACATCGAAGATTTGCGAGTTGGTTTTGAATCTTGGGTCAAAGAGTTTGAAGAGTAAGTGCGAGTTCATTCTTGCATTATTCAAGTATATCTGACTATGCAAGATAGAATATATTACCAGAATGATCCTCAACGTGCAGGAGTATGCCCGATAACTATTCATGCCCTCCTCCACATTGCCAACAGTATCAAGGAGACAGGCCCTGTTTGGACATCATGGGCATTTCCGATGGAACGATTTTGTGGTCGTCTTCAGCCCATAATCAAGAGCAAGCGCCATCCGGATGCATGCATTGCACGATACATTGTCGAAGAGGCCCAGCTCACCCAGGCAGCACTAATCTACAACATGGCAGAAGAACTCTCATTGCACAAGCCACTGAACGGAATGGTGGCAGGGCAGTTCACACACAAGTCCTGTGCGTGATCACATGTGTTTTCATTCACGCGTTCATCATTGACTGGATTAGATCCTACCTGTGTGCTTCTCCCACCACGACGAAAGGGGCCTGACACCATAGATGATTCACTTTACAGCAAGATCATCAAGGCACTTGCAACACAGTTGGATACAACTCCTGCTGTCCTCAAACGGGTCGTTTTTCGCAAACATATAGAGCAATGGGGAAAGGTTCGTCGGCTAGAGGGAGGAGACACCATGATTTGTGCGAGTCTTGTTAAAAAGCAGGTGGACTCACGCGATGCAACTTTTGTTCGGGTGAGCACATTACACATCATCTACTTCACTATTAAATCATTCAATGGCAATATAGTATGAATCTCTGGTGGATAGAAATGCTCGTCAGCGAAACACACCATCAATATTTGAAAAACAAACATTTTACGGTCAGCTCCAGCACTTGTTTGTTGTCAATGTGCCCACCAATCCAACGATTCACCTGGATGCACCCTTAACGATATTCTTTGCTGCACTACTGCCCTGTCTCCTGACTGCCTCGTCAGCTCACCTGGATATGCTCAACATTCACTTTTACTCGGCAATGGGAACATCTTTGGATATCGTAGACATTATCTGCGTTCAATGTTTGGTGGGACAGGTGCCACTCAATGACAATGGTTGGAGCTGGGCTATAATTGACCAGAGTGGTGATCTCGCTCGTGCAGTGTTCGAAGACTAAGTTCAAGGGACAGAATGTGGTCTTCATAGCTCCATATTCAATTTGATGCAATGCTCGTAGTGTGAACAAATACAAACTCCAGGGACCATTTATGCACGAGGAAATTTTTTCACCTCCAGGAGTTGAGCCTTGCACTGTGCGTCGCACAGTTCCTTCTGAGCTTGCCATCATGCCATCACGATGGAAGTGAGAAAGTCTTCTGGAACCTGGAGCATTTTGACCAGTGGAGAGACTTGAACAGCAGCCTGCTCGCGCTCGGCCTGTTCAGCGAGAATGGCAAGGTATTCATCACCTATGGTAACATTATTGGTCACTTAGTTGTTAGTAGCACACAAGAGTGTAAGACGTACTGAATTCGGGAGGGTCGGAGGCGTTGATTGGTATTTTGTAGCGTTGGAACAGCCGAAGACTGGAAAAGGCGTTGATCAGCAAATACAAGGAGGAATCACAAGAATCACCCACCATTTTGGCGCACCGGGAGGATTTTCAGATGGCTGCTCACCACCAAAGACATTTTCTTTGCCAGGATCAGCGAATTGAGGTGCGGGTAACTCAGTCCGTTCACTTGTGATTGAGTGGGAGTCAGAGACAGTGCAGGCAGTAACAGAGGAGCCAATTTGTATGCTTACCGTTTGGCCATTTGCGAGGAGGCTGGTGGTGTGGCCATCATGATGGAGTGTTGGGTTGGGTGAGAGTTGACGTTTATCAGCTGAGGATCGTGATAGTTAGAGCCGCATCAGCCACAGAGCGAGTTGGGACTTACCAATTGGTGTGCTATATACAGTGGGAAGCAAAGAAAGGTGATGAGCTCGAGGTACTTAGCACTGGTGATACCAGTACCAGTGCAGATAAGCCAAAATTTGCCATCGGTCGACAAAATTAGAAGGTGTTGAAGGCCACTAGCAAAGTCGGTGATGTTCAACTAGCATCTCGTGGGTGTAAGCATGGTGTTGGTAATCACCTGACAACGTGGTGTTGCAAAATCACCCGTCAATCACCCGTCACCGTCTCATTACCTATTTAGTAGGTGAAACGGACATTTCACCTGTGGAAGGGGTGACAATAACCCCCTTCCGGTTTCATAGTGTTCCTAATCAAAAGGTGCCGTTGCTGTACTGCCTTGCAAAGCGCTAACGTTATATATATAAGTAACACGGTTCACGAATCAGATTCATAAGTTACAACCTTTCTCGGACTCGCTAACAACGAGTACTAGCCAATGTTCTTGTGCTGAATCCCGGTCTCCTGTAGCTTGAAGAAGGAAGACAGTACCGTTCCTTCGTTCAAGTTGAAGCTTCAACGGTACAACTCAGCCAAGCGCGCATACTGCTTTCGGCTTGTATTCTATGATACCTATCGTGATTGACACGCAATGAAGGAGACTAGTTATCACTTGCAGGTGATTATGCAAAGCATACAGTCCATTCAAAGTTTACTCTTGAAAGCCTGTCTCGAGACTCTCAGTCCGGTATCTGCACGTAGTTTGGCCCTCGCTGGAGGTATCGGAGGAGGCGCTCTTGGTATTCTGGTTCTCTGGCTGTTAGTGCGCAAACGAAAAACAAACTTCACATCTGATGGGACCCCCGAATCCGACCCCCTCCTACAGGAAGATCAAATACGAACTGATTTTCGGGTGAGCAGCTCAATCCCATCCTTCATCAGCGCATCAGACTCATGGAAGTCGGTGATAGAGGGACCATACTCCCGACGCACCACTCTGTTCCATTTGCGCACAACTAAATTTCTACCAAATTCTCCTCGACGACATCCCACGGGACAAATCAATCCCCCTCGGCTTTCTCTCATCCATCTTGAATAAATCCGACCAATGCGGATTCTGCCGCCTCATATCCTTGGTCGTCCGTCGAACATGGCTATTAGACAAGTTCCCTCACCTCGATCTCTCAGAGGTTGAATGCGGGCTGTTCTCATTGGATTGCGGATGTCTTCGGGAGCCTAAGCCCGAACCCAAAAAACTCTGTCATCGCCTCACTATCCATGCACCCGATCGCCCGAGAGAGATATATCCAACTATCATGGCAGCGCAGTCTGGGCTTGTGCTCGAAATCCAGCTCTTGGAAGAAGACGCTTTCAAGTTTGGAAGACCGATCGATCTTCATGGGCGCAGAGTGAAGGACACTGTGGATGTTGTGCTGGTGAAAAAGTGGCTCCAACTGTGCGAGGAAGGGCATGGAGATATTTGTGAAAGTGTCTGGTGGATGGGCGACGAGAGGAGCTTGCCGGGATTTATGAGAATGGTGGATGTGGTGTCGATGGCCGTGGTTCCTGCTCCTCCTGCGTGTCGTTATGTTGCCCTCAGCTACATGTGGGGGGGCATTGGCGCGGAGTATTGGACAACGAAGGATAATATAGCAGAGCGCTCTACGCCTGGCGGGTTGAAAACAGCACACTTCCCCGAAACCATCACGGATTCTATTCAACTCGTTCGACAACTTGGCGAACGTTACCTGTGGATCGACACTCTATGCATCATTCAAGATGATATGGAGGACAAGATCTATCAGATAAACGCTATGGATTTGATCTATGGCGGGTCATATTTCACGATATGCGCTGCTGGCGGTACGTCCGCTCGAGATCCTCTCCCAGGATTTCGTCCACGAACTAGAACGCCACAGCAGCACATCGAGGTCATTCAAGGACTTCATCTCGCTGTGCCTTTACCAGCACCTATCGAGGCGCTCGCTCTATCCGCGTGGAACACGCGTGGTTGGACTTATCAAGAGCTTATGCTCTCCCGCCGGAGAATATACTTCACAGGGCAACAAGTCTATTTTGAGTGCAGGCGAGATATCTTCTGCGAAGACGTCGTCGCTGAAAGCAAGCGCCTCGCGTCGTCCGACCAACCTTTACGGTATAAAGGTGCAGGAAACTTCACCAACCTTCAGAAACCCATGCGGGCGCTCTTAGATGAGTACATCATGAGTTATATGTCTGCCATCGGGCCGTATACACGGCGTAACCTTACCGTGGAGTCGGACATCGTCGATGCTATTACTGCAATGACGAATGCCTTGACAAAAGGTTTTGAGCTTGGTGGGGGCGACCCCGCCAGAGCTTTTAACTTTGGAATGACGTTGACAGACCTCGAGTACGCCCTTGTCTGGCAACATGATCCACGCATGCCTCGTGTTCGTCGTTCGATTACTGGTGAAGGCAGTTCACCCTGGCCTTCTTGGGCGTGGGCTGGATGGCGTGGCGCTGTTCACTACCCGGGAGAAGCTCTGTATGCCCGTTTCGACAGTCATTCTGACCGACCGAGAGTGACGGAGACGGTTATCGACCCTTGGTACATCGTGGATCATAATGGTGATGCAGTGCAGCTTGATGTTCGCCGCGTTCACCGGGCGTTTGTGCATCCCAGGCCACAGGCATCGATGAACCCATATTCTTCTCCGAAAGGGATCTTGGACGCATCACAGCTGAGGTTAGATCGTCATCGACCGCTGGAGCCAGGCACTCTCATATTCCGCACTACTTCCAGTCACTTTAGTATCGTACGGCGACACGGTGGAGAAGACGTCAAATCGAGTGAACTTTTCTACCACGGTCTTTTCAATATCCTCTCCAACTCTTCTACCTGGGTTGGCAGCGTCATACTGTCATTAGATCCTGCCCCACCGGCTTCCCTTGAGTTCATTGTCCTTTCCCGTACTACTGGGGGCCCTGGCGTGTATGACGAAGAAAGTCTTGGAAAGTTCTACCATGGATGCATGTTGTATGTGATGGCGGTGAGTGAGAATGAGGGCTTGATGGAACGCGTTGGGTTGGGTATTATTCACGAGTCTGCTTGGATTGCTTCGAGTGCGCAGGAGAAGGTGGTGTTTCTTCGGTGACAGTCACGTACTCTCGGTCTTCATGTAAAGTTATTGTATATGTATGGTTGTACGTGCTACGTGTCGAACGTTTGAACATTTGGCCTATTCGTTTTCGAGTTCCTTAGTATTGTTTGTAAATATTTGTTGTGCCACGTAAGGTTGTTTTGCAATAATTATCCCACTCGACTTCACTTCTTCTTCACTCGTCTACTCCTGGGCTTCAAGTTACGATGAGCGGTTGTAAGTTGAATACTAAAAGTTCATCAATAGACTGGTACTAACTCCTTACAGTTCGGTTTTTGAATCTCGTCCGACCATTCCTTCCACTCCTGCCAGAGGTTTCTTCACCAGATCGTAAAGTATGTCCTTTATACGCGTTTATATACTTGCAAAACTCATTAACTTCCTTTTTATTAGGTTCCTTTCAACCAAAAGCTACTATGGACTGCTGTTACACTCCTCATTTTCTTGGTCTGCTCTCAAGTACCATTATATGGCATCATGTCTTCAGATTCCTCTGACCCTCTTTACTGGATGCGTGTCATCCTTGCTTCAAACCGTGGAACCCTCATGGAGCTCGGTATAAGCCCTATCGTTACGTCCGGAATGATCATGCAACTATTGGCTGGCGCAAATTTGATCGAGGTCGACTTTAGCTTGAAGGAAGACCGCGCATTATTCAGCGGTGCACAGAAACGTACGTGTCACTTCACTCACCTCGTATGCTTACTGACGTTCGTTCGTTCGTTCAGTATTTGCTTTGATTATTTCGCTTGGCCAGGCTACCGTCTACGTCTTGACAGGTCTTTACGGTCAACCAAGTGATCTCGGCGCCGGTGTTTGCCTTCTCCTCATTATCCAGCTCATCGCCGCCGCCCTTATCGTCATCCTCCTCGACGAGCTCCTCCAGAAAGGCTATGGTCTTGGCTCAGGCATATCCCTATTCATCGCAACCAACATCTGCGAATCCATCATCTGGAAGGCCTTCTCCCCTACAACTATCAACACCGGTCGCGGCCCCGAATTCGAAGGTGCCGTCATTGCCCTCTTCCACCTCCTCTTTACGTGGAACGACAAGGGGCGTGCACTTCGCGAGGCTTTCTGGCGCGACAGACTCCCGAACATCATGAACCTCCTCGCAACTGTCATCGTGTTCGCTGCTGTTATCTACATGCAAGGATTCCGCATCGAGATCCCGGTCAAGAGCAACAAATTCCGTGGCCAACGTGGCAGCTACCCCGTCAAGCTATTCTATACTAGCAACATGCCCATCATGCTCCAAAGCGCGCTCACATCAAACGTGTTCATCGTCTCGCAAATGCTCGCAACGCGCTTCCCGTCCAATATCTTGGTCAAAATCCTCGGCGTCTGGGAGGTCAGTCATCAATTTAACTTGTTAGTTTGAAGGTACTAATGAAGGGCACGTGTTTTTGCAGCCTCTAGAAGACTCTCCCCAACTCCGCGCAGTATCCGGTCTCGCATACTACATGTCCCCCCCACACACTCTCAAAGAAGCCTTCCTCGACCCAATCCACACCCTCCTCTACATCGCATTCATAGTCTCTGCCTGTGCCCTCTTTTCCAAAACCTGGATCGAGGTGTCAGGCAGCGGCCCACGCGAAATCGCAAAACAGCTTAAAGACCAACAGATGGTCATGGCTGGCCATCGCGAGGGATCGATGTATAAAGAGCTTAAGAGGGTTATTCCGACTGCCGCTGCGTTTGGAGGTGCTATACTTGGACTTTTGAGTGTGGGCGCTGATTTGATGGGCGCTATTGGGAGTGGAACGGGGATTTTGATGGCTGTTACTATCATTTATAGCTGTGAGTTTTTCCCCTCCTTTTTCGAGGACGAACACTGATGGACGCTTTGTAGACTGGGAGATCGGTATCAAGGAGAGTGGTGGACCTGAAATGGCAGCGCTGAGCGACCTCATGTAAGCGTGACTATTGAGTCTCTTGATTACACGGGGGCACGCCGGGGTTGGGCAGAAAGTAACTTATACTACACAACGTAACGTACACATCGATGAACTGCTTTAACCGCTTGTCTGTCGCTTCTGCTCTCGTTGTACAGTGAATGGAGTTAATGTCTGGATGAGTTCTTTGGATGCATGGGCGTGGCTAAGTTTATGGAGATCATGTACCCGACCTGTGAGGCGTTTGAGGGAATGTCTGGTGCAAATTGGATTCAGACTCGAGTTCTTCGCTATGTGCCACTTGCATAAATGTTACACACTGATAGCGTGATAAGTTGCTTCTCCCGGACATGGATGCTGGTAAGTATCTAGTTTACATTATATTGCCAATAAAACCGTACATCATACACGACACTGCATCAGCACCTCCTCTACATAATCTGCCATAATCCTATGAGTCTGTTTAGAGGGATGCCTAGAATAAAGTCATTTACACGTCACTCCATCAATCAATCACGTCAAACCTCCCCAAGAATTAAACTCACCCATAAAACCAATAAAAATAATGTTCCGGGTCCTCACAAGTACGACCATCGATGAGGCAGGCACCAGTGTTCGTATACCCAAACGCCTCATACCCAGGATCAGAACCAAGGACGCCATCCCAGATAGTTGCAAAATTTGCAAAAGCGACGTTCAATCCTAAAGCTGGGTCCTGACGGAATGCGAGGAGACCGTTAAATATAGATTGAACCCATGCTTCGCCCCATGCGTTATGTGAACCGCGACCGTATAGGTCTGTTACTAGGAAGTTGCGGGCGTTGGTGGGTGGGGAGGCGAGGAGGGTCATTTGGGAGAGGATGGTTTGGGCTGCTGCTGGTAAGTGGTTTCCGTCCGCTGAAAGATATCGTCAGTGATTATTGATTTGTGTTTTGTGATGAGAGGGAGTACCAAAGGAGTCTTCCCAGTCGCTTTAATTACGAGGTCAGATCGGGGACAGAACGCGTGTTGGAATGCTCACTTGATACCGAAGAATACGGTGTACAGCGTGGTCTCCGGATCCAAATTATCATTCTGGTTTATAAACGTCGTTGCTTCAGAACCCATCACTTAAGGAATCATCACCATCAATGCGGGGAGAGAACGTACTCTGCATGATGAAATCCCGGGGATATGGGTTACTAGGCCACAAGCTGATATTCGTCACAGCGCTTGACCACTACCAGGCGTCAATATTAATCACGAACTGATTACAAGGTAATAGGTAAAACATACAGCATAATCCATGACCGTGGCACCGATATCACTAGCAATACCCTCAACCCAAACAGGTCCGTTGGTCGATCGGCCACCTGCTAGTGCATTTGGCGGGATCAGCACAGCAGGTTCAAGAGGACCACCGTCGTGCCTCCCGCCATCTGTGAATGAGTCCTGTCACGCATTCAGAAAGTCAGTTTTAGATGAGGGGACATGGTCATGGACGAACGCCGAATGAAACAATGGTTTTGAATTCAGCTAGATTTAGGCCAGCGTTGAAGTCTGATGCTGTGCCGGAGAGGGGGCCGCATTTAGGGCTGACGGCGAGGTGAATACCGTCGTTGGGATCTTGACATTTCGAGATATCGCTCTTTAGCCCCTGCTGATATCACTGACAAGACGAGAGAGAGAGACTTTATGGAATGCCCGGGTAGTCAACACGCAAAGTACCAAGGCCTGTGACTGCCTCTGTAGAGCGCTCCATCATAACACGTCGGAGAGATGCTTGTGACGGGCAAACTCCGCAAATAGAAACTGGATAAAAGAGGAAGCTCACCGATCGAAGGTATCAGGAAGGCCAAAAGGGCCTGAAGTATGAGTGCCAGTATCCCATAGAGTGCAGAGATTGGGAACAGCAGGACACTGTACATTGTCTGCAGCGGCAGCTCGCAAGCTGGTGGGAGTTTTGATTTAAAAGAGATGCTGGCCACTCTCAGGTGGACAACGAGTAATGCTTGGACATTGATCGGGTGTAATCAGATGCCACGTCTGAATCAGTAATGCTTTAAATTAGCACAACCTACAGGCTATATAATTCTATAGGACTGTTTTTCTCAGAGGTTAGTATGTCCGCTCGGAGGGTGTCCGAGTCTCATGACAATGTTACTTCGCTGTGTTCGGTATAAGAACTTCTGAAAAACTTCAATGGACGTGGCACACGGACACACCTTTACAAGGCCCAAGATTAACGTCTTAGGCTTGGCAAGTATTGGACCTTGGTTAACTGTGGGCAACTGTGATGTGGCACGAGCCGCACGACCGCGTTTCAAATTCTTGAAGTTGTGCTTATATCATCACCGACGATTCACCGTGCTTGAACTTCGTACTTACCTACTGAAGTACCAACTGCCCAGCCGCCAACTCGGCATAGGAACTAAAGGTTCTGGACTTGGTCTGTATTAGGTAGAAGGCTATACACAAGCTCCACTCATGTTACAGAATGCATCACCTCCGTGGTACGTGATTTGCTCGCAATTATGCTTCTATCAGCTCTCGGCCTCTCCCATCGATATCACAACTGATCATCGATATCATAAACGCCCATGTCAGCTGGATACGTTAGCTAATAATCAATACCGAATACCTGCAGCGCTCAGTGCAGCGTGTTACACCGCGTGGTTCCAGGGAAGTAATATATGACCAAAATGATTCTTCGCTTGCACCCGTCTTCCTTCCCTCTCAGATTATTGCAATTTCAAAAGTCTTCGCAGTACTAGGTATGTTCTGATTGTCGCTGGATGTAGGAGATCATGACCGATAAGATGTAACCTCTGAGCAGACCATGAGCCGGTCTCAACAGAAAATACTCTCTCAATTGGCTTCGTCGCCTAATGATTTGGCATCAGGGCTTGCGCAATGTATGGAGGCTTTGCGCCTCATTTCATCCCTGCCGAGGTCATCGCCCATCATGGTTGAGTACTCTGGTGCCAAGGGTTCCATGACCAAGGCCTTTGGAAGGGAGCATCTCTCACGTGTGCCGTTCAGGGTGAGCCTGGGTTCCGTTTTTCCGGAACATTCTCCTCTCGACTGCTTGTCTTGGAAATGCTAATCGACTCGAGCAGACTGTGGTCGGCCTTCTCAAAGCCTCCATGGAACTTCCTGAAGACTCACGCATCACATCTGCTGCGTTCTACCGCGAAGACGGAACAGTTGATCCCGCAAAGGTACTCGTTGATGAGGATTCGTGGAAAGAGCTTGTACCATATGTGCATACCGTCCACATCGAGGATGAACGTCAAGCGCATTCGGTCTTTGCTATGCAAGCCCTGTCAACACAGACCACACTGACATCGCCCTCTCCAACTCCAGCGCTGGCTTCCCCAACACGGAGTTTGAATGGCAATGCCAACACTTTCATCCCCACCAAGAATGGAGTGACGATGAAATCACAGGATGGAACAAAGCTCAACTTGCAAGCTCTGAGAAAGGGGAGCGTCTCCCCGGCATGTACGTATCTTTCATTCGAGGTCCGACAAAAAATTCATATCCGCCTGTCTAGTAGCCATCCATCCGGTATCTTCCTTGGTGGCTCTAGCAGACGCGTAATGCGCTTAGTGGCTACATGATTACGTTACAAAAGCTCGCAGATTAGCTGTGATCGTAGTGTATAGCGCGATATTATACACGATGAAGAGCAAGCTGTTTCTATGATATATGTGATGCGAGAACAACAGAAATGATCGATACACGATGCTATCAATGATTAGGCTGTATGTATGTTACAAAGGCTTGCAGATCAGCCATGATCGTGCGATGAAGATGAAGAGCAAGATGAGAGTCCATGATGTGTATGATGCGAGAACAAAAGAAAAATCGATACACAGTGGGAAATATGATCGAAAAATCACTGAGAGCTAAGGTAATCGAGAAGGGGTAATACAGTTTCTAGTTTTCTCCGGAGTGCTGTTATAAATGATGTGCGATTAGCGACATGTCTTGCCTCCAAGAAAAAACTAACACGTACCAAGTACAGGACAACGATCCGCGATGTCTCTTAATACGTCTAAAATGGTCCTTAGGGCCTGAACAAGTTCATGCACGGGGAACTGAGTCGCCCAGCTAGCGTTCCTGGCGCGCAAACGTGTAATCTCCGCATGAATCACGAAGGAAGCGCTAATCCATATTATCTGACGAGCAAACACTGTCAGAAAATATATAGGCTCAGAAACAACGACTCACGATGACAGGGTCAAAAAATTGCGGTTTATTCAGGTTCACGCCCTGCAGGTTACGCGCGACGAGCATGGCTGCATCGACACTTTGGATATTCGATAGCGCATAGGATTCACGGAAAGGACTGTTCAAGCGGATGGTAGCGAGGGCGAGAAGAGATTGTATGTAGACTGAATGATGAGAAACCAATTGAGTTGACGGAGCTGTAGAACTCGATTGCGAGAATGATGGTGATGATACAGTTGACAAGGAGGAATTAGATGGGATAGATAGTTTTAGATGTTCTATGAGTGCGTCGAGTACTATAAATTGCGTTCGGAATGACTGTGAGTCGTGGATTCGTGGATCTAGAAAATAAGGATGTGAGAAGGATGAGGTTACACACTAAATTTACCTACCTAATGTGTATTGCGAAACCAAATTGTTCGCCTTGTCCAGGAGTACAGCTGCTTTTGCGTGAAACGCAAGCGTTGAGAGCGATTCTCCATTAATATCATCACTTGATCCACCGTCAAGGAAATATTTTATGGTGTCCGTCTGACTTCCGACTTCCTGCCCGCTGTTCATACGTTGGATGTCTTGATCGGACGAGTTGACCGCCGGTATTCGTCCAGGCCAAGGGACAGTTATTCGAACAGACCCACCGATGCAAGGCGGGACCCCCAACACAGCGGACATACTCTTGTCCCGAACGAAGACGGTCCAAAATGCATGTACAGTTTCTGTCTGCTCAATATCGTTCAGTGGGTTTGGAAGGGTGGTACTGAATACATCGAACAACATCGATTGCATACCCTCGGGTCTATTCGATTCTCCTTCTAATGGAGAAGAAGAATGAAGTCGGAATGCCAGGACAAGGCTGACCGCTGCGCCCAAGTGGTACCTCGCCTCGACTGTGCGCCCGACCCGGAATAAGTAGTGTGTAAGTAAGACCTCTGTTTGTAAAACATGCAGCAAATTTCGAGTGCTTGCGCTGCAGGAAGGGACGATATCAGCCAGTTGGCGCAAAGATGTCGATAGCAGCTCGAGTTCGACGGTAGACTGATTTGTTTCTGTGATGTGGAAACATAGTAGAATAATGGCGTTTTGCAATGCAAGAGGGATACCACGGGCAGACTCGGAGGTGGCCTCAAGCGAGGTGCGTACGCGCAGGTACATGCAGGAAAAAGCCAAGTTCGTCCACGTAAGGCAAGATTTTGTTCAAACTGTTGGACAGTTGTAACAAAATAAATGGTCTGTAGGGACAAAGATACAGGATTTCTAGCTTACGATTCTAGTACAACGTGTCTTGGAGGTTCGTCACGAGTCCACCAGCTGTTTGGGTTAAAATTCACCCCAATTAGTGCTATGACGACCACTAGAACACGACGCTAACAAGGAAGGGTGAGACCGAGTGAATGGCAACGACTTGTAAAGACTCACAAGATCCAGGACTAGATGTAGATGATATCGACGGAGGGAGATAGAAAGGCTGGAAATCAAATGGGGTAGAAGAACCTTGCGAGTCGCCGGGCGATGAATAAGGATGGTGCAGTGCAACTGCGGGGGTAGTCTGCTCCGGATGCTCCAGTTCTTCTACCCGAGCTTGAAGACGTGTGATATTTTCTTCTAGCATGTGCATTCGGGACCGACCCTGGCCATCCGTGTATTCACAGTCGTCGGGCCTGTTAGTACGGATACATTGACCACATATTGGTCGGGTGCCATCGCACCTCTAGTAAGCCAGGTAAGCAAGTCTCGAATAATGCAGATTGTGTCTACGAACCACTTTGCGACGTCTGCATGCTATGCATGCTTTTCCCCGTGGAAGAGCTGTGACTGGTTGACTTGATGTGCTCCTAGGAGTGGAAGGTCCAGATGTTGTCATTGCAGACAAGCGAGAAAGTTTTGTAGAATCGAGGTCGTACCGGAAGTTTCTCTTGCATAGTTATATATGTCATCCTCGCATGATAAAAGTCTCCGATCCCGTATAACGGAGGTGGCTGAGCCTCCTTCGTTTGTAAAGCACCTCGGGCAGTGCTTGTCGTATCCGCGCGAAAGTGACTCGGAAGGATGTGTGAGCAGACTAGCACGTCCAGTCCCGAGATGACAAATAAAATTGTGCCTTAGACATCCTATTAACATGTCTGTTTAAACCACAAGTTACCTTGCATGTTTGAATGTGATCACCGTATTAGCAGTAGGAGGTGCAAACAATTTGCCGACGCGTTTCATTAATGTTCCGGCAGGTTCCGGCGTATGGGTACAGTCAATAGCCGCTGGCCGGGTTGAATGGTAGAATACTGTTGGCGCTTCGAGAACATACTGAGTGACTCAGTATTTAATAGATTAGTGACTGATGCGATGGAACAATGAACACCATGCATCATTACAAAGTATTCAGGTCTTCAGGTGCCGAGGTGGATTCAAGTTAACGCTGCGGCTGTGCAGCCCACAATCTTGATTCTTCATGGGTTAACTTTATTCCTTCTTGACTGACAAACTTCACGGCCCAACGAGGGTCAACATTGCAGACTCGAGTCGAGTGTCAGATATTATGACCACCGAAAAATTCATTCAGGTAGGGAAGTATCATTCTTCTACCCGCACCATCTGCACAATGGACACCTGACCCGTGAACGTTAACTGAATAGTCGCCTTCAGGCTGACTTCAGCGCTTGGTATAAAACATATTTCGATTTCGACCCGTCGGGATACTTCACATACTATGTATCGGAGCGTTATAATGCTATGATTGAAATGGTGTGGTCCAGGAGCATCTTCATAAAATGGTGCTGTGACTTATGCTACCGCTCAGAACCTGAACAGCTGTGCAATGGCTAGTGACCATGAAATCACGGGCGTTGCAGACAGCGCTGGCCACTACTGGCCACCACCGAGCTAATTTCCGTCCATGGCCGTGGTCTGTTGGAAATTTCTTACTCCCGGATTCCGTGTCCAAGCTTAATTCAATTCGACTCTAGTGTATCTCCGCGGTCGTGCGAGGTGCGCTCTGTTCTCATACTCGCCGACACAGTTGCTGAATGTGACGGCGAATGATGTGCAACGGCTTTTACCTGGGATCCACCAAGGAATTAGTATTGAATTTCGTTACTGACAACAGCGCTATCTCCGTTGATGTAAGTGCCTGGATGCTGTTCAATGATTTCAACAATGAGAACTTGCCACCCAACTCGCTGCTGCGCAGCTGATGGGCAGCACATGATGCTCAGTTGTGAGCGACAATCAGTCCATATTCAAAGTAACAAGTACAGCTTTTTTGGGACGCGTCAGGTAACACAGACGGGATTCTGCATTTCCATAACTAATAGCGGTGGTGAAAAACCTACTTGGTGACAAATGCTAGTATCTCCTCGACGACCTGACTTTGGAATTCGTAAAATAACGCATGGCTGCCACCCTTGATGACCACAACTTTCTTATTCTTAAAATGCTGACCCACTTGTGCATCAACGACCTCGTTGTTGAGATGTTGATCAGCGTCTCCGGAAAGAATAAGCAGTCTCAATCCCTCCCTCCCTGCAGAAAGAAGCGGCTCAGGATCTTGCTCGCGCGTCAAGGCGGTCAACATGTCGTTAATGGTCATGTGGTTGGATGCTCCAACCCAAAGTAGCCGCATATCCCAGTTCGAAGCGTTAAGCTCGTTGATCATGCAATCTATAAAATCAATCCTCGCTTTGATCGCATCTTCGAAATTCTGCCCAAGGAATCTTGGCTGGAGTTTTTTGAGGTTCTCCTTTGGCAAGTCCTTCATGATTTCTCCGATATAAGGGAGGGCGCAAACATAGATAATGCCTGACAAATAGCCTGCAGGACAGTGCGCGCAGACATCTGCACCAACAGTTGCTAGATTTGAATGCTGTTAGAGGAGGAAATGTTTCCCTACATGACTTACTCACCCCCTAAGCTCCTGCAGATGGTTGTCAGATACCCTGAAAAAGTGGTGTTTGTCAACTCACCAGCCGAGTAGATAAGGTGTTTGTCGTTTAAATTCCTCCACCACAGCAGCGAAGTCCGCAGCGAACTTCTGGGAGGAATAATCGCTCTTATCTAGAGGTCTACCACTCCTACCATGACCCCTCATATCATATCGCACCTGCCGCAACATTTTAAGAACAGATTAAAGAAACACTGTCGTTCACATACAAGATAAAGTTTGGAAAGTAGCTGATCGTCTTCAAAGAGGTTGTTGAATACGACTGTGGATAGAGTGAAGCCATGAATCAAGACAACGGTTGGACCCTCGAGGTTGCCGATGCCTTCAGCGAAGATCTTGCAACCATCGGGTGATGTCACGAACTTGGAGACCTTGGACATTTCGTTGATGAGATTTCGAATGTTGAGCTTATATATGTCGTGAGGATCAAGGCGCTAGCTTTTCGGTTCGACGGTGACTCTAGACCTCTGGTGAACGAGTCCAAGGAGGAAATGGTGACATTGTTGATATTGGCAGATATCGATAATAACAGCACTGCCGAGATGCTAATTCAAACGAGTTCTAGTATACACCCGGATTCAATTATAAACTGTCACGCATTGTACAACTCTCGTTACTATTTTAATGCTTCTGAATCGGGTGGTGGGGCCCTGATGGTGATGCATTGATGGCCCAGTCCGCTGAGAGAGCGTGGGAATTGATGTGCTGGAGGCTGGAGTTCGGAGATGCCCATTTGGTCAGCTTACTAATTGCTCGATCTCTGGAAGTCGAACGAACCACAAAAATGTCTCGAAACAAAGGTACATTATTTGCGCACGTGACTTAAGTGGATGCTGACACAAATGACTCTAGATAATTCTTATATGTGGCTCGATGCTTGTCTGTTACAGATGATGATATGCTTGTTTCGCCATTGGAGGCTACATGCTACTTTTGCCAGTTGGGGGAGGGGTTTCGGTGCACAGGCATTGACTTTAGCTGAATGTCCAAGATGTTGGCCGAAAGGCTCCAAGAGAGACATGATCAAAAGCACTGAGCTTTGAGGTGAAATAATGGCAGAGGAATATGTGGGGGAAATTCCAAATTATCAGCAGATAAATATAAAATAAACATACGATAATGACAACATGATTATCTCATGTTTAGTCCAAACAAGCGATGTCATTGGGTGTCCTCGATGATGGTTCGTTCTGGTTCAAGTGCCCAACACATGACACCAATCTTCTACAACCAAACTTTGCTGGATCGTGGTCAGAGAATGCAGATTGGTGTGAGGATATGGTCTGCTACATCTGACAAAAAGCCTGTGAAGTCTTTACTCAGCTTCCTGTCGAGTATCTCAAGCAAAAAACTGACACTGACATCATCAAGCAACTGAAGGAGGTGTTTGAGAACACCAGGGGATCCATCAAGAAAGGGAGCAAGGGGCAAGACATGCAGGAGGTGAGGAACCATAAGCAACGGCAGACTGCTCGGAAGAATCATGTGAGTATTTTTGCATGATACCATACTCTACGTGCCTTTTTAATGACATTGTACACTAGAAAAACATTGAGAGATCAGCAATTGACATCTGAAAAGAGACAGAAATGCATGGACCCGAGTGGGACTGGTTCTTCCAAGTTGGCTATCAATCGACTGATGAATCCGATGGTGGTGGGACTCAAAGCAGTAAACCTATGGTCAAATTTGCATCAGACAGTGAGGTGGGTCAAGGACCAGCAACAAAGAAATCCTTAAGTCAAAGAACGCGGACACGGTGTGGACTTCTCGACCTCCACTTTATCGAGACAAACAGGTGAGACAAGCCATGCATTGTCGTAACTGATCTGATGCACGTTCCAAGGTTAATGAGAAGGTTGTCCTGCTAAACGACACTGTTAGTAAGAAACGAGCAGATTGAGGGGGAAGAAACTTAGTTGTTCCCATCACTGTGGGTGAAAAATATGACTAAGATCTTCCGAAGCTAGCAAACAAGAAACACAAGATCCCACGGCAATTCATTGATGCTAACTGGCTTGCTGAGAATCCGAAAATGGACATACCCTCCTGAATTGATGATGATATTCCAGTGAAATCTTGCGACCCTGAGAGTTGTGGAGATGAAGATACATTGTATGATGGGGGAGACGAAGAAGATGAGGAAGAACAGGGTTACCCACCTGAAGGGACAAATGGTCAGTTCTTGCCTTGTTGTTGCCATGGCAGACCATGAACTCACCATAATGATACTATAGATACCGGGTTTGAGGGTAAAGTTTCATCTCCTTTGAAGATCTGATTCTGATTTGAACACATCAATATAGAAATGCATGAAAATTAAGTGCCAGTGTTCAAGTCTGGTTTGCATGGGAGAATGGTATGGACTTGAAATCCTGTAATATTAGCCTGCACAATCAAACATCAGACCATGTATTTCCATTCCTGCTGCTGTACTATTCAACATCATCAAGCTCGAGATTGATGTCCATGTCCACTTCTGTCCCATCCTGAGATGTTGTGAGTAGCAGAAATCAAAATCACACCAGATGTACATGATTGTGGGCTACTGTCACCCAATATTCAACACCAGAAACGGTGATGGGGATGAGTATGAGTTGTCCCAACACAAGTTCAATCTCAATGACCTCCATGTCACCCAGGGCATTTCCATACCAGACTTGCACACCAAGATCAATTGCCCTAGCAACATGCAGTAAGACACAAAATTGATGTTGAGAGGTACGAGACAGACCGTAAATCCCATGGGAATGCCGGCATGTTATCATCTGTAACAAAGGGACAAACAACAGCAACTGTCTTGGAAATTTCACCCTGATCTTCATACTCCATGTCAATTTTGAAGATCCATTGAATTTTGACAGCAACTTGACCATTGAAGTAGGCATAGCGAGCTGATTTTCCGCAGGGTTGTGTTGCTGCTCCATAGTGCAGGGCTTCAACAAACACATGTGAGTAAGATTTAACATAGCCCATGAAGCAGGTACCATGATCTGCCAGAACAACATCAGCGTGGATTACAAACCCTAACTCTCCCCACTCATCCTGCAGGAACTGCAGGACAAGACCATATAGCATAGGATTGAGTGTCTGAAGCCTGATATCCTTGGAATGATGGGGATATGTTACATGTCCTGCCTTTGTCAGTACAATGTGTGATGTATAAAAATGTACATGACTTACGTGCATTCCTGCCCTCCAAAAGATGCTAAGTACTCTTGCAATGTTCCATGATGTGGGTGAGTTCCACCTTTCAAACATGATTCAAGAAGTTTGATTGAGTCACGGTCATTTTCGTCAGGCTCTGGAAGCCTCCGAAAAGTGTTTAACTACAATAGGAATTAGTCAGACTCATAGTACAAAGAAAAAAGAGAATGTACGAGATCATGGTCAAGAACCCATTTCCACCATTTGCGCATCATTGTACATTCGAGTTCGCCACCCCTGTGATTATTATGGTTTGTCCTACTGAGAAAACCATTGTTTTGTTCATATGGAAAGACCCACGTAGCATAGCAAGGCCCAAACTGGAGAAACTGACGCCGAAGATGTTGAGTGAAATGAAAATAGGGCATCAGATGACATCCCATACACGCCCAATTCTGGCATGCTCTAGATAGCGCCGCACAGCCCCGTTCAACCTCATCTGGGCTGATTGAATGTGATGACAGGATCCGGATAGCGGCCGAGAACTCAAGAATGGTTGCATGGTGATGTCTGATCGAACAATCCATGGTGAGGGCATCATTCTCATCAAGCTGCTCATCAGTAGGGTGTGCTTCTGTTTCGGAGAGCAGTATTTCAAGACGATGCTGACGCATGACCTTCTCGTTCTTCACATGTGCAGCTGCATGCTTGGTGTTGGTCCTTGATTTTGGTGTGTTGATATTAGGGATAATGCCATCAATTTCCCATGCAACAAAAAGCCCGACAAATAACACACTAATATGAAGTCACCATTGGTCTGCCTTTGATGAGGAAGAGGTGACCTGTAAATGTAAAGTATTGATCAGATGAATTATGATGGGTGTGATAGCAGACGTACTGATGGGGGTAAGCAACCAACTGATACTGGCCATATGATCTGAGAGAAGAATTCATCGAGTCATTCCAGAGGATACCAGTCTTCTCGAGGAATGGGATTGAGCATGCCAGACTGAAGGATGATGACTTTCGTCACATGCCTAACCATACCTGTGATAGTTCATCAATACTGATTCATACAATGGCAGAGACTACTCACAGAGATAAACACAGTGCATGAACTCCACAACCGAGTTGACGGCTGTCAACCAACCTGGGATGAGGTTAAACACTGACCAGTGCACTCCACGACACTCAAAGATCTCCTTTTGATCATCATTGTCAAGAGAACGTGAACGAAAGGCATATTTGACATAGCACCAAGCGTCGCTTAATCTGAAGTCTGTGGACAAATTAACCGAGGCTTGACATGGCATTAATTGTAAGTTACCTGTTGAATTGAAACCACGTGGGTCTGCAAGATAATACGAAGGTGTTTCGCATTGTGGACACATAAACAACTTTGATGAAAATGAGGCAAGACCTTCAATTTTATGACTTGCTGGAAGATTGGAGACCTCGCTGTTGAGAGCTGAGTGAATGGGGTGCTTATCCTCGTGTCCATATATTTGAAACTCTCGTCCTGTCCCAGTAGTTAGTAGATTTATATTGAGACATACAAATATGCACCACCATAAAGTTCAATCATATTGGACACGAACTTTGTCATAATCTTATTGAGCTGCTCCAGGTTCGGTTCATTTGGTCCAGGAAGGACCATGATTAGAAAAGTCTCTTTGGTAAGGTGGTGAACGCCACGAGGATTATTGCAGCAAGTCATATAGAGTGCCCCCGTGGAGTGATTGCCTTGTTTGACGGTCTGGAACCTGATGTACAGATACTTATGAGAGCCTTTGATGTCTGGCAGTGGGTAGATTATGTACCAGTCAAGATTGATTTGCCATACGAGTCCGCAAGGCAGTGAGACAAAGCGCTGTTGGAGGTTATGAATGTCATCGTCCAAGACACGAAGTTGACCATTGTTGTGATATACACATTGCAAACCAGCTTGAATTGCATGCCAACCCCAGGCATCATGCATATCATGCATTGGATTAGAAGGGTCTGCAAAAGCATTGTCACCTCCCACATGTGTAGCTGGTACTTGGCGTGGTTTGTCTCCATCTTGTCTCCACTGCTGTAACTCTTGATATTTTCCTGGGTGGAGGAGCCAATGCTGTATCGCCCAATGAGGTGCCACATATGGCAGAACCTTTGTTGGCTTGCGTTTCAATTTCCCGCTAGTGAGAAGCTTTGTCATGTAGAGTATACCTTCACAATCTTCTTCATGGCACTGTTCCCAAAGATCTTCATCATACAGTGTGAGTGGATCACGGACCTGCCAGCATGTCGGACATACAAAGAGGTAAGTAATGATAGAGTCAAGGTTGACTCCCAGCCGCCTCTCAGCTGTGGGGAGAGTTCTCACCATGTCATCGAGGCCTTCATACTCAATATGTGGTGCGTGATTGTGAGCGTACCACAAGGCACAAGCAACCCCATCAAGGATTATGTGTGAAACATCATGCGAGGCACCTTTGAATGCAGATGCAATGTATGCACACACATATGCATTCCTGATAGCAGAATGCTCACTAAAGGCAGGTGCTTCATCAAACAATAGATCTTCTTCATCATCCTGTGGTAGGTGATCCTCATCCTCGTCAAAACCATTGCCCGCATTAAATGCAGGGTCATTGACAATGTCTGCACCCTCATCAAGATCTTGTTCCTCATCAGAATCTTCGCTATTTTCATCACCATCTTCCTCGACAGCATCTTCTTGGGGCAGGAATGCCTGATAAGCGTTTTCTTCATCATCCAAGCTGACATACGTGTCACCTTCCCTTCCATCACTGTCATCAGCATCATTGTTGCTGTCGTATTTATCATCTACTTCCATCCGGTACCCAAACTCAACGTTAACATCATGCTGAGGTTCTTGCACATAGTTGTTGATAGCTGGGTCTGGAGGTAATTCAGGGGATCTCGTATTTCTGTGTGATGCAGGGATCGGGGAGCCCCACTGTCAGTCTGTCTCCTGCATGCGCAGATGCTCTTGTTCGTGCTGATCAGCATCTAGATGCCTTTGGTGAGTTGTTCTTGACTGTTGGAGTTGACCACTGTCAGTTAAAGAGCAATGGCTACAGGCGCACCAAACAAGGGCTCTTGCCATCGTAGAAGTGCAGTGAGTGGTTTGAGTGCACAGCAATGTGTCGTGTCCGCCATCGTCATGAGAGAAAACGATGAGCGCCCACAGCATATTGTGAGCATGCAGAGCTCAAGCTCAAGCTCACAAGATCTAGACTTAGTGAATTAATGAGAAATTGGCCATATGGATGGTTATATTCACAGAAAACAGGACGGACACACTACATCATGTTTATTTACTGATTACATGAGATTTTCCAGAAATAATAGCAGCCATTATTTTGCCTCAAAGTCCAGTGAAGGGCACATTGATCAGGTAGTTGTGATGAGAAAAACACAGGTTTGATCAGTGTCGTGTGATGTCCGAAACTTCGATCATACTCAATAGAAAGACCATAGCACATCCAAAAACCTCCAGTGTGAGGTTGATGGGAGGCTTTGCAAGCACAACAAAACCCAAAACTGAGACACTACAAATAGGGATGAGGTGGGCAGGTGAGAGATTTATGGTAGTGGGTACAAGATAAGATCTTGCGGGCTAGAAATGTGCATCTGTCATGTGTTGTCACTTCTGTGCATTCTCTCACTTAGTAAGCACTTGTTTGAGTTTTATTCTTGTAAGCTTGCTATAATGCTCAGACAGCACCAGTACTTTCTTATGTTCCAGATCCATAACCATCAGTACTAGTTGGGGTGTTGATGTCCCAAGTGTATGTGATACAGAAGAATGCATGCAACTGCCAACTACATGCCTGGAAACTGGGTTCTGACGGAGATACACTACATGTCTAACTGCCAAGGCATAAATTTCTTGAGATACTGCCAACATACTTTTTCTATTGGGCTCTGCAGTTGTTACAGCGAATAACCAAGCCATTTAATGACCATTTCTCTGTGTTGTTAGCAACACTCAACCTATGCATTTACCAAACCCAATTTGCCCCGTTCCAAGACAGCTTTGAATCCAAAGTGCTCCTCCACACCAAAGTTATCCGTAGGATTGTGATGTTGATCCATCGTGAAGAGGGATGAACCAAGCCCATCCAGACGCATCTGCAGAAATTAAGCTTGGCATGGCGACTCCAAGTTATTGTCATACCTTCAAGTGCTTTGACCCAGATAGCATTCTGGCAAGTGGTACCCAGCATATAAGAACTGGTTGTATCCCAGTATCCCCAGCATGCAACATTGTTGAGAGCCTGGTTGAAGCGTCTATTTTTGATATTTGTGTTGGTGGCATGCAAGAACAGCTGTGTCATGCAGTTGAGGACAAAGCCTACCCAAGTCCTATAAACTTGCAACTTCATCACCAAAAGCACTGTGTCCTTACACCAGCTATTAATTTGTGTTGAACATGAGGGAATTTCTAATAAGTGACTGCAGTTCAAAGAAAGTCACACGTGATGTATGACTTCAGCATATGAGATGGTGACTTAGGGACTCAGAGAACATTCCCAATTCTGTTTGCTATGCAGAAAGGAAAAGTACTGTGAATCTCAAAGGTATACCAGTAAACATTCAAATTCTCCTCCACTAAACCGAGAGGCCATGGATATGGTTGACCCAGAGTCTTGCCACCACAAGGAGTCCTCTAGTTCCCCATGATGCAAATCCCAATATTCGGCCCAGCACATGCAAAATGTGCGTCTCCTAACAGAAGCTCCTCACGCCTTCAAACACCACTCATGGACAGCCTACAAGCACCTGCAGTGTCCAGCTCCCTGGTTGCATTGAATATGAGCCACGTGCCCGAGCGGCTTGAGATCACCAACTGGCGGTTGATGGCGGCTGGGTCATCACGTTTCTGATAGAAGTAGATGAAGTGAACATCAAGCATCCAGTGATATAGTGTCCAGACCCACAGCATGGTCTGGAGAACAAGTTCACTCATGGATGATGAAGACATCGATCCCGAGTCGCCAAGGAAGACAAGGACAAAAGCAGTGGTTCTCAATACTCCCCTTGCAGCTATCAACACCTTCTCCAAAGTCGCGGCGATGGATGCTGGAGTCTTCATGTGCTCATGCTCAATTCTGCTCCAGTTTCCTACTCACCTTACATTTTGTTAGTGTCACTCAAACATCACCTGAATTGCAATACTTGTCATGTGTCAAGCAAGTACTTAGCTGACTGGTTCTAATACAATGGCTTGACATCATCATGGCCATTTGTTGAGGATTTGGTGTTGGTTGATCAATCAAAGGAAACTTGATGTGAATCCAGGCCCTCCCCCCACTTTCTGGTATGTTTCCCACATAATCATCAGCTGCAAATTTTTGAGCAGGCCTTCATATTCCCATTCATGCCCTTTCACTGCCATTTCGAGTGTGAAGCTTAAAGCTTTGGCTGACAGTGAGAGAGTGGTTGCAACTCTGCAGTCATGGGACTGACATTTCCTATCTGTGCCTGTCTTCAACTCTCAAGTTGTTGTCAAGTTGAGTCTTGAGGCTCACTCATAAGGCTGCTTGTCACACTAGCTTGCAGAAATGTGTCGTGTGTAATCATACATGCATAGCAATGGTTATGCATAACCTGACATGGCCAGGTACCAGAGGTTCTCACAATTCAACTCCTATTGCTGACTAGGTAAAGGAAGGAAGCAGGTTTGAGATTGGGATATCTTGTGCTTTTGAACCCATTGTCACAATAATATAATATGCTAATATATGACATTCTAGCAGGAAACAATTGACATGCACATGAATGGCTAGCACCTACCTGGTAGACTGTGGGCATACTAATAATAGCATAACATTAATTGCCCACACAAGATGGCTAATTTGTCAAGGGTCAGATCTGGGAGTCACCCTCTGTGCACAACAACAACAACACCACCACACCCTGATATAATACCATGGTCTTTCATCAATTCTGATCAAATGATGTTTTACTTGATGGCCCAACCCACGGTGGCCAAGTGCCTGATTGTGTCTCCATTCATACAATCCCCTTCACAGAAATGGCCATTCAAACAGTTGTAAGTTGCTGATATTGATTCTTTTTCAAGCAGGCTGACTGTTATGACCAGCATTCACCAAATGGCAAAGGCAAGAACACAACCACTAGGACTCGGTCACAGATGATGATAAGAGCAAAGATAGGATTGAGCTTGAACATCTAAGCCTACTACAAGTGTAGAGAATGAAGAGGTTAAGTCTAAGGAGTACTTACGCTAACTAATCTACTTATATACATAACATTGAGTCAGAGATATCTGAGTATAAAACAAATCAGCCAATGAGAAAAGAGTCATATGATAACTGCAGATGACATAGTATGACATTGTTATATATAAGCGATGAGATCATAGGTGGAGATTAAATGATAGGAAGAGAGATTGTTCTAGCCTGTGGAGTAGGGGAGTCAATTGGAGATACAATGGGTGAAATGTGAAGAGGTGAAACTGTGACAGGAAGTGAAGTCACATGACCGGTTCAGGAACAAGAAGTAACCGGAGGAAAGCTGAGAAACAAAAAATGGTTCATATTGGGAATTTGTGACACTGACATATTGGATAGCCAACATTGACTCAAATACTCGTCGTCGGTGGTGGACCCACCAGTAGTTACACTGCTGCTGCTTTGGCTTGGGAAGGTTTTGAGGTTACTCTTCTTGAAGTGGCAAAGTTCCCTCGGTCAGCACATCTCATACATGTCATCAACGTATGCACTAATATTTGCTTGTGGTAGTTATCATATTGGTGAGAGCATGCTCCTGTCCATCCAGCCTTTCTTAGCATTTATTGGTGCAGAGGAGTCTGTCATGAACTACAGGATCACTGTTAAGGTGTGGATTGTTGGATTCAGGAACGAAAGAGCAAGAGATAGTAAAGTGACACAGTATGAGCGCAACCCAAGAATGCAAAGAACGACACATTGACGTCGGCCGAGAATACTAATATTGAACTGTCAATTCCTAAGCTACAGTATATTTCTTTATCGCTATGCTACTTACTATAAACCTACAAGTTTCCGTTAGAACATCTCAGTCCTTTACTCAAGACTGAGATGTGAGTACCTAGTTTTCCCATCTACATAAATCAAGCTAACATAGATTATATCTTTATCAGGTACTATACTAGTTACTGTCACGAATTCCCAATATGAACCATTTTTCATTCCTCGGTTTTCCATCGGCTACTTCCAGTACCCGAGCCGGTCACGTGACTCCTCGTCATATATCACCCGTTGCTTCTCCGATTGGCTCCCCTACTCCATGGGCTAGAACAATCTCGCTTCCCAAAGAGGAACCGGTCGGATCTTGGGTTTCTATTTAGTAACCGTCTTACTCATTCGCTTATATATCATGATGTCATACTTAGTCATCTGCAGTATCATACGACTCTTTTCTCATTGGCTAATTTCTTTCAGACTCCTATTCAATGTTACATATATAAGTAGGTTAGTTAGCGTAAGTACTCCTTAGACTTAACCTCTTCATTTCTACATTGTGTAGGGCTTAGACGTTCATGCTCAATCCTACCAGTTGATCATCATCATCCCTGACTGAGTCCTAGTGGTTGTGATCTGACCTTTACCATTTGGTGAACGTTAGTCATAACATTAGGTTAAGTCTATCTTACCACTCTGACTCAAACTTTATCCTGGACATTGCTGTTCACGATAAACTTCACTGTGTTATTCTGCTTGAGAATTATCTCGCGGATTACGTTTTATTCAATCATCATTCCCCGACACATTTTGTATCTCAATCTCTTTATGTTAGTCTTTAGTAGAAGTGAACCAGGCCCTCGTCTTACTACGAGCCGCCAGTTCATAAGGATCAGTGACACTTAGGTCCTGTTTCCGCACATCTGCAGTTAGGCCCAAAACCCTGCCAACTTTACACTACCATATCTGCTTTCTACGTAACAGAACAGCACTCGCGACAGTCCTCTCACTGTCTAAATACCTTATGATAGGAACTTAGGGTGCTAAAAGTAGACCCAAAGTTCACCGCATCTTTCGCGAACTCCTCTTGAGTTCATCTAGGTTGACGAACCGCTACACACGCTGCATTTGCACCTTTGTCATCACGGCCCCCCCATACAGATCCCGCCTAGTTGCGGCTAGAGCCCTCGCACTCCACACTGTTTCCTGTTTGGATTCCAATTGCTCCTTCTTCAATGTCTGAGAATCTAGGAGAAACTGGGATCGTCGCTTCAGAGGATACGGAAGTAGCAATGGCTCTGGCAGTCGTGCCACCAGTAAATGCTCCAGACAGAGCGACCATCCAATCCCCAGCACCGTTGTCGTGGTGCAGCCCATTTGTCACATCAGGATCTGCAGAACCATCCACCACCCCAACTGGCGACCCTTCTGTACCGCCAGGCATCTCAGGGCCCAGGGCGACTACCATCACCCACAAGAGCATTTCGGATGCAATCCAAGTCGTCATCAAACAAGAAAGAAAGTACACCAGGCAGTTCATAGACAATCTACAGAAGGAGATCGACGAGCTGCAAGCAGGTCTGGTACACGTGGACGATGAGATTGACTATCTAAATATCAGGACGAGGGATCTGGAAAACTCCTTGACGGTTGCAGAGAACCACATCACGGTTTTGCAAACCTCATCTACAACGAAGATCCCAGGTGCTACATCTGGGACTTCAGGCTCTGATCTGAAAATGTCGAAGCCAATGGACTTTACGGGCGAGAAAAACTCCATTGATGTCGAACATTCCTCACCCAGCTCGCCATCTATTTCACAGGTTATCCAGGAGCAACAGAGCAGCAGAGATGCACCTGTCTTGTTTCCTTTTGTCGCGGAGCAGCAGCCAAGTGGGCAGAGAGCGTTACCCCCATGGCGCTCAGCAGCCATCCCGGGTCCTACGACAGCATTGTCAATGACATGAAGGTCATGTGGACTGTCGTCAACAAGGAAGAGAAGGCAGCAAGAGAGTTGGAAGCTCTCCGACAAGGCAATCATACAGTCGGGGAGTATATCTCCATCTTCCAACAGAAGCTTGCCTTCTGTCATTTCTCTGACTATGAGTTAATGCGCAAACTCCACTTCGGATTGGACCAACGAGTCAAGAACTACTTGGCCAGTATCCACCCCAGCAGGAAGAACACCCTGGAGGGATTGATCAGGGAGGCACTGCTCATCGGGCAGAACTTAGAAGAGCTTGACGACGAGAAGAAAATGAACTTCACCCCATGACGACCTTGGCAAGGCTCTGCTGTTCCACCCACACCAGCTGGAGCACCCAAGACCACGTCGCAGGGAGGAAACGCGATGGACGTTGATGCAACCAGAGCAGGAGGAAGACCCCGCCCTCAGGGACAGCCGTTCAAGTGCTACCGCTGCAGAGAAGAAGGGCATATGGCTCGCAACTGCACGGGGAAGCCTCTTGACCCAAAAGGCAAAGGACCAGCCATCCGCGCCGGCAAGACAGAAGAAGTTCCAGTCGTGAAACCGCTCACACTGGAAGATATTAACCACATTGTAAACGAGAGGATCTGCCTCTCCAGTATGTACAACCCAGCGAAGAAAGAGGAGCAGAAGGGTTTTTAGGGAGATCAAAGTCGACTGCGGACTTAGATCAGAGAAATCGTTTTTCCATTCTCAGTGACTTGGCAATTATGTTTGCAGAAGTATCAGAAGTTTGTTCTGGGAATAAACGAGACCATTTCTACTTGCCAGTTACGTTGGAGGGAAAAAATAAGAAAGCAGCCATCAAAGCTCTAGTAGACTGCAGAGCAACAAACCTCTTTCTCAGTGAAAAGTTTGTAGAAAAGAATCAGGTCCAGACCAAGAAGTTATTGCGACCAATGTCGATCTGTAATATTGATGAAACAGACAATTCCGCCAGACCAATTACAAGCTACACAGATTTGAAGCTCATGATAGGGGACCATGAGGAAGAAGTGGCCTTTCTGATCACAGATCTAGGAACCAATGATGTCATCATTGGAATAGATTGGCTACGATACCACAACCCCAGTATCAATTGGAATGCAGGGAAGGTGGCATTAGACCGTTGCCCGGTTAAATGTCAAGAAGCCAAGGTCAAGGTCAAAAAGACCAAGGTGAAGAAGCGAACAGCCATGAACAGTTCGATCCCTTCAGTGTTGCCCGATTTGATACCGGCAGAAGATGACGAAGATGAGGATATTGAGGAAACCTCTATCCATCATCAGGTTCAGTCGAACAGCCTCAGCTCTAAAATGTACGGACATGTGGGTACTATACCTGTCAAGCTTGAGGAAGAAGAACAATCGGACCTTGCTACTACTGTTGGTCAGAAGGTACAGATCGAGGAAGTCGAGGATGAAGATTCACCACAGAACATGTGGATCAGGTACAAAAGCTCTGTCGTGTCAGAGTTAGTGCAGCAGGAGGAAAAGAAGAAGGAAAAGAAGCCCATAGAAGAAATGGTGCCAGACTGGCTCCATGACTATCTTAAGGTTTTCTCCAAAGAAGAGTCTACTCAATTCCCCGAGTCCAAGAAGTGGGATCACAAGGTAGACCTCAAGGACCCTAACGATCTTCCTCCTAATGTGAAAGCATATCCTCTATCCCCCACCGAAAATGACGCATGTGAGAAGTGGTTGAAGCAGGAATACAACTTAGGACGACTGAGAGATTCTGAATCTCCAGTAGCAGCTCCTTTCTTCTTTGTTGTGAAGAAGGACGGAAAGCTCAGACCCGTCATGAACTATCAGAGGTTGAATGAGAAAACCATCCGAAATGCATACCCTCTCCCTCGTTTTCAAGATCTCATTGATCGTCTCTCCAGTGCCAAGCTTTCTCAAAGATGGACGTTCAATGGGGTTACAATAATATTAGAATGAAAGAAGGAGACCAATGGAAGGCTGCCTTCAAAACTCCTTTCGGACATCATGAACCAGTCGTAATGTACTTCGGCATGACGAACTCCCCAGCTACCTTCCAAACTATGATGGACCAAATCTTCCCAGATCTAAAGGAAGGCAAGGTCGTTGTAGTCTACATTGACGACATCTTGGTCTTCACCAATGGTGATGTAGAGAAACATCAGAAGGTGGTGTGCGAGGTACTACAAAGACTGCAGGACAATGATCTTTATCTCAAACTGGAGAAGTGTTCCTTTGAGAAGAAAGAAGTGGAATTTCTCGGTTTGATCATTAAAGATGGACATGTCTCTATGGATCCGGTCAAGGTTAAAGGAGTTCAAGAATGGCCCACTCCTACCTGTGTCAAAGACATTCAACGATTCATGGGATTTGCAAACTTTTATTGTTGTTTCATTCTCGGTTTCTCGAACATTGCCAGACCCATGAATGAGCTTATCAGGAATAATGTACAATGGGAATGGACAGACAAGCAGGAGAAGGCTTTTAGAACCCTCAAAGACAATTTTACGTCTGCACCCGTACTAGTCATGCCAGATGCAAATAAAAAACAGAAGATTGAGAGCGATGCATCTGACTATGCCACTGGTGGTGTACTTTCTCAGTTGGAAGAAGACGGACTATGGCACCCAGTGGCCTTTTTTAGCAAATCAATGCAAGATGCAGAGCGTAATTACGACATTCACGACAAAGAACTTTTAGCTATTATCCGTGCATTGGAAGAGTGGAGGCATTATGTGCAAGGTACACCTCATCCGGTAGAGATCTGGACGGACCATAAAAACCTCGAGTACTTCATGACAAGCCAGAAGTTGACTCATAGACAGGCAAGATGGTCCTTGTTCCTTGCAGAGTACAACTTCACTCTGCAACACAAACTGGGAAAGGTTAATGACACTGCCGATGCTCTGTCCAGGAGGCCAGACCACAGAGGGGGGGTAGAACACGACAATTCCGATCGCGTGCTTTTGAAACCCGAGTTTTTCCATATCAAAGCCGCAAAAAGAGGTCAAATTCTGATAGAAGGAGAACAATCGCTGTTGAAGCGCATCAGAAACTGTACTGATTTGGATCTGGAAGTCCAAAATGCTATCAAAACCCTGAAGAAGGCCCCTGTGCAGTTGAAAAGAGGATTGGAAGAGTGGAATACAGAGGATGGACTCATTTTGTTCCGAGGATTGGTCTACGTTCCCAGTAATAAGGAAATTTGTCGCTCAGTGTTAGAGATCTTCCACGACTCGCCTGCAGCAGGACACATGGGACATGCCAAGACTCTCGAACTTGTCTCGCGGAACTATTGGTGGCCTCAGATGCAGAAGTGGGTCAATGACTACGTAGATGGATGTGATCAATGCAAGCAAACAAAGGTGCTATCGTCAAAACCCCACGGCCCTTTGAAGCCAAACGAAATTCCAGAAGGGCCATGGCAGACCATTAGCTGTGACCTTATCACCGATCTACCCATCTCCCAAGGAAAAGACAGTATTCTAGTGGTCATTGATCGCTTCACAAAGCAAATGCATCTTGCTCCAACCACCAAGGATGTTAATTCCAAAGGAATCGCAGACTTATTTCTCAATCATGTATGGAAGTTGCACAGAACACCGAAGAAAGTGATCTCAGATAGGGGAACACAATTTGTGTCCAAGTTCATGCAGGAAGTCTCGAAAAGATTAGGAACCAAGTGGTCCATGTTGACAGCATATCACCCTCAGACAGACGGACAAACTGAACGAGTCAATGCAGAAGTAGAACAATATCTTCGACTCTTCATGTCCTACCGTCAGAATGACTGGGTATTGTGGCTCCCTATTGCAGAATTTACACATAACAATTCCGTTACAACTACTGGACATTCTCCCTTCAAAACCCTCTACAGCTATAACCCCGAATTTGTCATTGCTCCTAATTCCTCTAATACTGTCCCTCTAGCCAATGAGAGAGTAGCCAAAATGAAAGAAGCGCAGGAAGAAACCAAGGCAACACTAGAAATAGCAAATGACCGGATGAAGCAGTTCTATGATCATGGAGTAAAGGACGCACCTGTATTGGAAGTTGGACAGAAGGTTTGGCTAGATGCCAAAAATATCAAACAACAGCGCCCAAGTCAGAAGTTGTCGGACCGCCGTCTTGGCCCCTTCAAAATACTCGAGCGAATAGGCGAGTTAAACTACCAGATCAAATTGCCGCAATCATATCAGATCCATCCGGTATTTCATGTGGGATTACTCACACCCCACAAAACTTCCACACTAATGCCGCGAATCGCCCCCATACGTCCACCCCCAGAAATAGTCCAATCCGAAGAAGAGTATCAAGTAGAACAAGTACTAAGCAGCAGAATGCACCAACGGAAACTAGAATACAGAGTAAAATGGAAGGGGTATCCATTGGAAGAGGCAACATGGGAAAATGAGGAAAATCTGAAGAACTCCCCCAGATTAGTCAGCGAATTTCACGCCACGCACCCTAACGCTCCAAAATCACATCGAATCGCTTGTTCTGTCATTCCAATTCTACAGACACCCAGTTTCCTCGAATGGAGACAAAACAATATACAACCATCTTACATTCGCGAGGACACTCATCTTAGAAAGGGGGTAATGTCACAAATTCCCAATATGAACCATTTTTCATTCCTCAGTTTTCCTTCAGCTACTTCCAGTACCCGAGCCAGTCACGTGACTCCTCGTCATATATCACCCATTGCTTCTCCGATTGGCTCCCCTACTCCATGGGCTAGAACAATCTCGCTTCCCAAAGAGGAACCGGTCGGATCTTGGGTTTCTATTTAGTAACCGTCTTACTCATTCGCTTATATATCATGATGTCATACTTAGTCATCTGCAGTATCATACGACTCTTTTCTCATTGGCTGATTTCTTTCAGACTCCTATTCAATGTTACATATATAAGTAGGTTAGTTAGCGTAAGTACTCCTTAGACTTAACCTCTTCATTTCTACATTGTGTAGGGCTTAGACGTTCATGCTCAATCCTACCAGTTGATCATCATCATCCCTGACTGAGTCCTAGTGGTTGTGATCTGACCTTTACCATTTGGTGAATGTTAGTTGTAACAATTACATCGAGTCCTTTACTCGAGACTGAGATATTATATTCTTATCAGCTCCTCCCGTTCATGTTCATTCAGCTCAAATAACTACATGGATAGTCATCATTGTATTGGAATAAATTACATAGTCACCCCCTTCATTTTATAGCCTGGTGCTGTAATCAAGTTGAACCAGTTCAAGCAGGAAGGATGTGAGTGCCAATCACCCTATTCAATGATGTACTAAAGCTTTTTATATGTCTTATTTATTCCAGATACAGATTTCATTGCGCTGAACCCAGACAATGGATCTTGGAATGTGGTCTGTAATATTTAGGGGATATTCTCACTATCTCACATTTTGCAGATTCAATCAGAATTTGATGATCTGCTGTTGAACCATGCTTCAAAGTGTGGTACAACTGTGTGTGATGAAATGAAAGTCACTGAACTTCAATTCGAGGGTGAGAGACCTGTTTCAGCTATGTGGAGGAACATGAGGACTGGAATCAAGAGCCATATGTTCTTCAACTACCTGGTTGATGTGTCAGGATGGAACAGGATCATGTCTACAAAGTATCTCATATCGAAAAGACTAAGCATGATGGCTGCAGTATAGGGAGAGAAGAGAGGAGGAAGACATTTAGGTATTGTACTGAGTCTGCTGACATTGCACACTGGTGGAGGCAGGGACAACCATTTTCTCAATATCTGCCAATGTGATCTGTTGATATTAGTTGGCAAAGCTTGGAAGCTTGGCTGATGGAGAACGAATTGCTTTTTTCCATTATTAGTATGAAACTGGAAGGAGGTTTGAATGACCTTGGCACTGCCGGAGTAGTCTCCCCTAGCCAGACTAATCGAAGGAAGACACTAGTCTCTGAGTCATATATGTGCACGTGTGTTGATGGTAGCATCATGATGTGGTTTGAATCTTGATTTCGTTGTCACGTGCGCCACAAACGTAACCGCTCAGTAAGTGCTCAGTGATCAAACTTCCTTCAACTATCGATTGGGGGTCTTGGCTCGATGCGTCTAACAATGATATTGTGCTAGCTTAAAAGCGAGCCTAGGTTAGCGTCTTCTTGTCCCCCAAAGTTCTCTTCTCTTTTCTATAGCCTCTCATCATGGCAAATAATAATGCTGGCGCCACTGGACCGAAGACACCTCTCCGTAACTCTGCCGTGCCCGCCGAGCTCACGCTCAAGTCCACTCCACACGCAGTTGGCTCCGCTGTTGTCAGCGAACATATCAGCACTCTAGGTGTTGAGTGCGATAGCTTTTCCTTTGCTCCTGCCGCAGTTACCCATATGAACTTCTTCGCCGCTCGCGCAGAGTCGATGATGTCCGCCTATGGATCGGGCGAGATGTCCAGAACTTCAGGAAATCTGATGCCGACAAAATGCTGCAGGAGCTCCTTGAAATGTGCACAGATCCTTCCCAGTCCCTTCCTGACAATGAGAAGTCGACGCTACTTGGAACTTCCCTCAAGGCCGTCCTGCACCTTTGCAATGGGACAGGCGTAGCACGGGAAATCGCGAAACACTTGACTAATTTGTAAGTGAAAATTCAGTTACGCTGAGAGAAGATTAACGCTATTGTCAAGTTGTGAATCCGAGAACGAAAAAGCCTCTTATGCGCCTTTCGTCAGAGCTGCCAACTGTGCCCTCCTTGAACTGAGCAAACTGAAGGTGCCTGGAATAACTACTTTTAACGCCAAGGATGACAGCAACATCCTATTTCATACAAACGACCTAATGCCCATGTTCCAAAACCACCAGGGCGAACAGTCTAAACGCAAGGCTGACGTGGTTATCGTCTCTCAAAAATGTGCTCGAGACATGTCAAAGAAAACGCCCGCCGAGCCCCCCAACAACAACTTCCGATGGATTGATGTTCGATCGACGGTGGAGTTCAAACGCACGCGGAAGTGTCTGCCTCTTCCGCCGTCCAAGAAATACAACACGGATTACGTTGTTCCTAAGGATCTTCATATGGCGTATCGCAAGGAAACGGACGACCCTGTCGAGCCAACAGGTTCAACATCTGCCGCTGTGCCTGCTCGAACCTCCCATGAGGCATCGAATGAGTGTAAGCCCCCTAGTATGTCCGCCTGCTACTTCCTTACCAATATGCGCGATGCAGCAAGACAAACGTCCAAGCGACTCGGAGGCAAAGCAGCTGAGCTAACAGGTTCAAGACCTGCCGTTGGTCCTACTCAGACCGCCCACGGGGCATCGCATGAGTGTAAGCCGCTCACTATCTCCGCCTATTGCTTCCTTACTGACGTGGGCGATGCAGTAAGACGAACGTCTGAGCGAATCAAAGACAAAAATGAAGCAGACAAGAAGCGTAACTCTGGTCACTTGGACTCCAACGAGCCCCCTGCCAAGCGATCCAGGAGCAACAACGAGAAGACCGACGAGAAGGAGCCCAAAAAACATCATCCTGTCGTCCAGAATGGTCTGTACGCTGCGGAGATGTTCGCGGCTCATATCGCGCGTCTCCACGTCATCTCCTCTATAGTGATGAGTAAGTCGATGTTTCACCATTGACCTACCACGGAACTTATCGCTCGTTCCAGACGACGTCATTTATATCTGGTATTTTGATCGGCAAGACGTAATTCAATGCTCGGGCATCAACTTCGTTCAGGACCTTCCGCGCTTTATGGTCTTGCTCCTCATTATGCAGCGAATTAAATACAAACAATGGGGCCTTAACACGAAATTCGAGCCTACGCCTGGAGTTTCGGACAAGATTGTCATCCCGGATGAAAAGAACGGCATGGATGTCGACCTGAAATTGGATTTAACTTCTGACGAGCGCACGACTCATTACGGTCTGCGCGGACGTGCAACCACCCTCTTCCCCGTGGAGAGCCAGGCGCTGTCGAGTCTGGAACAGAAGCCTTATTTTCATAACAAATCTACCGGACTGGTCGCCAAGCTGTATTGGCCAGAAGAGTCGCGTGAAAGCGAGCCTGCCATACTGAAGAAGGTGTATGAGATTGCGAAACAAGAGGCAGAGGTGGTAGGCCATGTCCCAGAGATGTTATGGTCCTACAAGTTCGAAGAAACTTCCACGGCAAAAATCCGAAAGGCACTGGGACTTGAAGACGCCGAGCGCGGCAGCCGAGTCTTGTACATCATCGTATTTAGAGAGCTTATCCCGATCACGACGCTCAGCGGGATGGAGTTCCTCAGCGCATGGTGGCAAATTGCACTCTGTAGGTGTTCTTTCCTTCGCGCTCTTTATTGTCCATTAAACGCTCCAACAGGCCATTACGCCCTCTGGAGGAACGGCGTCCGCCACCGCGATGCTAGCCCAAGCAACTTCATGGTATACCAATTAGGCGATCTTTGGATCGGCGTCCTCAACGACTACGACTTGTCATCGACTCAAGACGATAGTCCCAGCGGCCTCGAGCGCACAGGAACGGTACCATTCATGGCACTGGAGCTTCTCACAAAGAAAGCCATTGCAGGCCAAGTTGAGCACTTGTATCAGCATGATGCTGAGTCATTCATCTGGGTCCTCGCCTGGGTCTGTCTTCGGTACGAAGAAGGCAAGCTCCTCAGCAAGCCCAGACCACTCGAACAGTGGCTGAGAGTAGATGCCATTGGATGCAGGGAGAAAAAGAACGACTTTTTGTCAGCGGGGCTCCGTGACCAAGACCTGCGTCCCTCGAGATCGCACCAAGACACCTGGGTAGTCGCAAGGAAGTGCTTAGTGGCGATCTGGTCGCATAATGGCCCAGACGGGCCCACCAAAATGGTCGATGACGAGGCATTCCAGTTGTGGCTCAAGGCCCATGTGCCGGGGCACTTGCATGGAGGCGTTATTTTACCTGCCAAGTAGGGTAGGTATACTTGTAGTCGAGGCAGCGTGCCTCCGATTTTATTTTGCAGAAATGAACTTTATGTTTAATGACAGACAGAGAGGTTGCGGGACGTGGTGCCGGTGCACTTACAGGAAATCCGGCGAATAAGATAGATATAGAATATGTTGCATGTCAGAGACAGACGGCATAGGCATCTGAGTCAAGGTATCGTGGAATTAGTTTTTCCATGAGGGCTACGCAGGCTTGGGCGTGCTCTGAAGGCTTGATCAAGCACGTGCAGCCTGCGCCAGTTGCGCCAATGAGCAGTAACATCGTGATTACCCATGGGAAGTTCCAGGAACTGAGGATGGATGTCATTGTCTCAAGTTCTTAAACTACGAAGACAATCCGGTGATGACACACCTGATCAGAACCACTGTGCCCTTGGGCGCCTTGAAAAGCGTTGTGTCCCACCCGCTGCACCAAGCCTCTACTTGCGGTTTCTCGGAAGTATTCCACTCTCCGAGCTTCTCGGCAGCGTAAAGGGCACCTGAAACAATTGGACCGAGTTCCGGAAGGATAGTCTCCAATGGGTATTTCCCAAGGTCTGCTTTGAGGCAACCCCTGATTACGCGAAATGCCCTCAAGATCAGCACCAATATTTCAAGAGCACTATCAAATGCTTGTTGTTCCGATCAGGATCCAATATGCATCATGTTTCAATAGCACGCCCGATATACTGAGGTGTCCACCAAGAGATCTTGAAGAGATCGAATACCAAGGGACAGGATTCAGGAGTATATGTCTTATGAAATGTTGTTACGCTGGCAGTATCTCGTAACGTCCATCATGATGATCGTGAAGGTTTCAAGTTCAGCTAAAACTAGGTTCGAAGATTGACATTGGTGCGACTGAGTGTGAACGAATGACATACATTATTCACCTGACCAACGAAAATTGGAGAGATCATGCTACCAATGTGTGGTGCTATGCAAGAGATGAAAGAGTGAACGCTCAGGGCCCCGCTCCAAGACTGGTATGCGACACGGGTAGCCGTAGCAAAAAGAGGTCATATATATATATATAAAGGTTCATCCCATCACAGGTGTCCTGGGGGTGCCATGCCGCAGTGGGGACCGTGACCTTTCAGGAGACGCAAATGGCGGTGCAACAGGTGTTGTGAAAAACACCGGTCGCGGCTGCCCCTCCATACCACTTCCAGGAGATGGAAGTCCAGAAGGATAGACAAACAACGGTTGAGCAACATATGCTGGATACAATGGCCCGGAGTACGGTGGGTTACCAGTACTTTCTGAAGATGGAGCACCGTCTGAAGAAGGCGATCTGGACCGCCCACCAGATAACTGCCTGGAGAACATGAGGCTCGCAGTGCTCGGGCTCATGACGTATGGTCTTGGAGCTGGAGCAGGCTGCGAGTTCTGAACGTGCTGTGGAATACGACCGGTAGATAAAGGAGTTGATGGACCTGAGAGTAAGTCCAACGTTCCCTTGTTTCGCTGGGTATACCAGCTCTTTGATGCTTTGGAGTACCGTTGGCGGCTGTGCCTCCTCCGGGCACCCTGTCCTGGGACATACTCATTTGAAATACGAGCTGGAGAAATCCAAGGAAGACCGCCAAGGTCCCGCATAAATCGGCGAACACGCGCCACTTGAGAGCCAATGGATTCCTCTGGCGGGGGGCGGATTGGAGACTCCATCTTTGCGAAATCCTCTGCAGGGCGGGGCTCCACAAGGACGGGAGTCGCAGTAGCTTGTGTCGAAGGATGAATGGTATGAGGAATGGAAATCGCTTCGGCGGAGCGATGAAAAGGATGAGCAGTGGAGATCGCATCAGTGGAGTGGTGAAAAGGATGGGAAATGTTCAAGGTATCGTGGCGGTGGCTATGAGAGTCACCGTGGAATAGGTCATCATGGCTGTGCGAGTGAGTAGGTTCGTACAACTCGTTGACAGCCGACAATGTCCGGTCACGCCTTGTATCCGCAATGGATGTGCGTGTATCAGTATCAAGCAGGATGTTGGGTCTTGTAGGAGAAAGCATGTCGGATGGTGGGGTGTCAACTCTCTCTACCTGGGGTACATAATTTGCTAATCCCTGCCGTTGTGCAAGTGAGATTCCTGGAGATTGAGAAGCCGGTTGGTACGGAGGGATTGCGGTCCCCTGCTTCCCTGACTTGGCATGGTCCTTCGAATTCAAACGTCCTCTCGACATGACTCTCGGTAAGCTTTTCAACCCATCCATAAACCCCCCGTAAAATTTCTTTTTCCCATTGGGCTTCCTCTCGCTTCCCTCGGCAAACCTATAACCCTTCTCCTCTTCGACATTGGTTTCGATGTCAACAGTCATGTACTCGTCTGAGTCAGACAGAGTAGGCTGTGTTGTATTGGGTACTGTACGTAGCACAGGGGTGGAATGGTGCCAGCGAGGTGTCTGGGGAGTTTGAGTTGCAGGGTACTGGGATGGTTGAGAGGCCGAAATCCAAGTAACGTCTCGGACACGCGATGCATGGCTTGCCCTAGAGTATCGGTCCCTGGGCATTGGCTCTGTGCCAAGGAAATCCCGAGTAGCACTACCGGGACGCGAGAAACTTGTGTCAATACGAATGTTTCCAAAGTCATACTCGGACATTTCAACAGAAATATGGGGGGCAAATAGTGCAGCTGGCGGAAGTGGAGTATGAAGAAGCGCATAGAAGGCGACATTATATATGGCCGGCGCAAGACTCTAGGAGTGAACGTCACGTTGTGACACGAGGCTCCGGCGAGATCTGAGATTAAACAGACCGTGCCGCCCAGAGCATTGAAATGCACGCTCAGTGTTGCTGTTTATCACAGCTTAAGCGTGCATCTCTCGCGTGGTTTTAGGCGGCGAGAAGTGCGACCGCGACAAAAGTGGTCAGACAACAAGAATCAAGACGCCACCTTTAAGCATTTATATCAGTCTTGCAGCTGGCGATGTGTTTTGCTTTATCATCTTGACACCAAGAGACTGGTCGAAAACAAAGACTCTCAGCCCAAGTAATAAGGCAGTGAAACAACTGGGGGCGGAAACGTATTGAGGTGCGTACAGGTGGTCTCCCACGAATCGGGTTGATAGTCGACAGCGGTGCAGAAGTCTGGACAGCCCTGATTCTATTCATTCCATGGTTCGGGATGCTCAAGCAGTTACAAAATGTATGCTTGGCAGCGGCAAGTTGGTGCCGGCATGCGAGAACAGCTGTGCCACACCGTTGAGGACAAAGCCTACTCAAGTTCCATAAACTGCAACTTCATCACCAAAAGTGCTGTGTCCAAACTATGATCTCGTACCAGGGAAGCGTGTATCCTTACACCAGCTATCAATTTGGGTTGATCATGAGGGAATTTCTAATAAGTGACTGCAGCTCAAAGAAAGTCACGTGTGGTGTATTACTTCAGCATATGAGACGGCAACTTAAAGACTCAGAGAACGTTCCCGATTTCTGTTTGCTATGCAGAAAGGAAGAGTACTGTCAATCTCAAAGGTATACCGGTAAACATCCAAATTCTCCTCTGCTAGACCGAGAGGCCATGGATATGGTCGACCCAGAGTCTTGCCGCCACGAGGAGTCCTCTAGTTCCCCATGATGCAAATCCCAATATTCGGCCCAGCACATGCAAAACGTGCGTCTCCTAACGGAAGCTCCTCACGCCTTCAAACACCACTCATGGACAGCCTACAAGCACCTGCAGCGTCCAGCTCCCTGGTTGCATTGAAGATGAGCCACGTGCCCGAGCGGCTTGAGATCACCAACTGGCGGTTGATGGCGGCTGGGTCATCACGTTTCTGATAGAAGTAGATGAAGCGAACGTCAAGCACCTGGTGAAACAAGTATTAGATAGTGCTCTTGAAATATTGGCGCTGATCTTGAGGGCATTTCGCGTAATCAGAGGTTGCAGGCCCGGATTTCACGAATACGGCCTCAAACGATATGGTGCGCGTAGGGAGGGGACCACGGGTACTGATATAGCCTTTTGTTGTTGCACCTGTTGGCATCAGAATCCCGGAGCGCTGGGTGTTTTGGATAGGGTTAAAATATATGTCACTGTGATCAGGGATCGAGCGCGAAGCTCCTCGTCCTGATCACAAAGGCAGTTTATGCATGGTTAAAGATGTGACAGGTCTGTACACATCATTCACTCTCCTGCCAGCCTCTCTAACTCGAGTCAGCTTTTTCAAACATTTCCTCCCTGAAGTACACACCAAAGGAAAGCATCACTGAGGTTTGCCCGTCCGTCTCCCAATGACAGCTATAAATGCTGATATGTCCTGGAGATTCACGGCAGGCTGTCAAGGACTTTCCGTGAGAGTCGCACCTTTCCATTGGAATACCGCCGCAAGCAACTTCTCCACCTCGCCCGCGTCGTACAGAAAAATGTTGATGCCGTCATGGGCTCCCTCAAAGCAGACCTTGGGAAGTAACCATTGGAGACTATCCTTCCGGAACTCGGTCTAATTGGTTCAGGTGCCCTTCACGCTGCCGAGAAGGTCGGAGAGTGGGATGCTTCCGAGAAACCGCAAGTAGAGGCTTGGCGCAGCGGGTGGGACACAAAGCTTTTCAAGGCGCCCAAGGGCACAGTGGTTCTGATCAGTTGTGTCATTACCAGATTGTCTTCGTAGTTGAAAGACAATGACATCCATTCTCAGTCCCTGGAACTTCCCATGGGTAATCACGATGTTACTGCTCATTGGCGCAACTGGCGCAGGCTGCACGTGCTTGATCAAGCCTTCAGAGCACGCCCAAGCCTGCGCAACCCTCATGGAAAAACTAATTCCTCGATACCTTGACTCAGATGCCTATGCCGTCTGCCTCGAGGCCGTTGAAGAGACCACACATTTTCTATACGGGTAGCGCGACTGTCGGATGGATCGTTGCTGAGGCAGCAGCGAAGAGTCCCGCAACCTTTCCGTCTGTCATCTTGTTGGAATTAAACATAAAGTAGTAAAATAAGATCGGAGGCACGCTGCCTCAACTGTAAGTATACCTACCCTACTTGGCAGGTAAAATAACACCTCCGTGCAAGTGCTCCGGCACATGGGCCTTGAGCCACAGCTGGAATACTTCTCCATCATTGATTCTCTTCGACCTGCCTGGGCCATAATGAGAGTAGATCACCGTTAAGCACTTCATTACAACTTTCCAGTTCCCTTGGTGCGATCCCGATGGACGATCATCATCATCATCACCAGTGAGCTTCGACAAAAAGCTGGTTTTTTCCTTGTGGCATCCAATGACATCCACTCTCAGCCACTGTTCGAGTGGTCTGGGCTTGCTGAGGAGCTTGCCTTCTTCGTACCGAAGACAGACCCAGGCGAGGACCCAGATGAATGACTCAGCATCATGCTGATACAAGTGCTCAACTTGGCCTGCAATGGCTTTCTTTGTGAGAAGCTCCAGTGCCATGAATGGTACCGTTCCTGTGCGCTCGAGGCCGCTGGGACTATCGTCTTGAGTCGATGACAAGTCGTAGTCGTTGAGGACGCCGATCCAAAGATCGCCTAATTGGTATACCATGAAGTTGCTTGGGCTAGCATCGCGGTGGCGGACGCCGTTCCTCCAGAGGGCGTAATGGCCTGTTGGAGCGTTTAATGGACAATAAAGAGCGCGAAGGAAAGAACACCTACAGAGTGCAATTTGCCACCATGCGCTGAGGAACTCCATCCCGCTGAGCGTCGTGATCGGGATAAGCTCTCTAAATACGATGATGTACAAGACTCGGCTGCCGCGCTCGGCGTCTTCAAGTCCCAGTGCCTTTCGGATTTTTGCCGTGGAAGTTTCTTCGAACTTGTAGGACCATAACATCTCTGGGACATGGCCTACCACCTCTGCCTCTTGTTTCGCAATCTCATACACCTTCTTCAGTATGGCAGGCTCGCTTTCACGCGACTCTTCTGGCCAATACAGCTTGGCGACCAGTCCGGTAGATTTGTTATGAAAATAAGGCTTCTGTTCCAGACTCGACAGCGCCTGGCTCTCCACGGGGAAGAGGGTGGTTGCACGTCCGCGCAGACCGTAATGAGTCGTGCGCTCGTCAGAAGTTAAATCCAATTTCAGGTCGACATCCATGCCGTTCTTTTCATCCGGGATGACAATCTTGTCCGAAACTCCAGGCGTAGGCTCGAATTTCGTGTTAAGGCCCCATTGTTTGTATTTAATTCGCTGCATAATGAGGAGCAAGACCATAAAGCGCGGAAGGTCCTGAACGAAGTTGATGCCCGAGCATTGAATTACGTCTTGCCGATCAAAATACCAGATATAAATGACGTCGTCTGGAACGAGCGATAAGTTCCGTGGTAGGTCAATGGTGAAACATCGACTTACTCATCACTATAGAGGAGATGACGTGGAGACGCGCGATATGAGCCGCGAACATCTCCGCAGCGTACAGACCATTCTGGACGACAGGATGATGTTTTTTGGGCTCCTTCTCGTCGGTCTTCTCGTTGTTGCTCCTGGATCGCTTGGCAGGGGGCTCGTTGGAGTCCAAGTGACCAGAGTTACGCTTCTTGTCTGCTTCATTTTTGTCTTTGATTCGCTCAGACGTTCGTCTTACTGCATCGCCCACGTCAGTAAGGAAGCAATAGGCGGAGATAGTGAGCGGCTTACACTCATGCGATGCCCCGTGGGCGGTCTGAGTAGGACCAACGGCAGGTCTTGAACCTGTTAGCTCAGCTGCTTTGCCTCCGAGTCGCTTGGACGTTTGTCTTGCTGCATCGCGCATATTGGTAAGGAAGTAGCAGGCGGACATACTAGGGGGCTTACACTCATTCGATGCCTCATGGGAGGTTCGAGCAGGCACAGCGGCAGATGTTGAACCTGTTGGCTCGACAGGGTCGTCCGTTTCCTTGCGATACGCCATATGAAGATCCTTAGGAACAACGTAATCCGTGTTGTATTTCTTGGACGGCGGAAGAGGCAGACACTTCCGCGTGCGTTTGAACTCCACCGTCGATCGAACATCAATCCATCGGAAGTTGTTGTTGGGGGGCTCGGCGGGCGTTTTCTTTGACATGTCTCGAGCACATTTTTGAGAGACGATAACCACGTCAGCCTTGCGTTTAGACTGTTCGCCCTGGTGGTTTTGGAACATGGGCATTAGGTCGTTTGTATGAAATAGGATGTTGCTGTCATCCTTGGCGTTAAAAGTAGTTATTCCAGGCACCTTCAGTTTGCTCAGTTCAAGGAGGGCACAGTTGGCAGCTCTGACGAAAGGCGCATAAGAGGCTTTTTCGTTCTCGGATTCACAACTTGACAATAGCGTTAATCTTCTCTCAGCGTAACTGAATTTTCACTTACAAATTAGTCAAGTGTTTCGCGATTTCCCGTGCTACGCCTGTCCCATTGCAAAGGTGCAGGACGGCCTTGAGGGAAGTTCCAAGTAGCGTCGACTTCTCATTGTCAGGAAGGGACTGGGAAGGATCTGTGCACATTTCAAGGAGCTCCTGCAGCATTTTGTCGGCATCAGATTTCCTGAAGTTCTGGACATCTCGCCCGATCCATAGGCGGACATCATCGACTCTGCGCGAGCGGCGAAGAAGTTCATATGGGTAACTGCGGCAGGAGCAAAGGAAAAGCTAATCGCACTCAACACCTAGAGTGCTGATATGTTCGCCTGACAACAGCGGAGCCAACTGCGTGTGGAGTGGACTTGAGCGTGAGCTCGGCGGGCACGGCAGAGTTACGGAGAGGTGTCTTCGGTCCAGTGGCGCCAGCATTATTATTTGCCATGATGAGAGGCTATAGAAAAGAGAAGAGAACTTTGGGGGACAAGAAGACGCTAACCTAGGCTCGCTTTTAAGCTAGCACAATATCATTGTTAGACGCATCGAGCCAAGACCCCCAATCGATAGTTGAAGGAAGTTTGATCACTGAGCAGCTTACTGAGCGGTTACGTTTGTAGCGCACGTGACAACGAAATCAAGATTCAAACCACATCATGATGCTACCATCAACACACGTGCACATATATGACTCAGAGACTAGTGTCTTCCTTCGATTAGTCTGGCTAGGGGAGACTACTCCGGCAGTGCCAAGGTCATTCAAACCTCCTTCCAGTTTCATACTATAATGGAAAAAAGCGATTCGTTCTCCATCAGCCAAGCTTCTAAGCTTTGCCAACTAATATCAACAGATCATATTGGCAGATATTGAGAAAATGGTTGTCCCTGCCTCCACCAGTGCGCAACGTCAGCAGACTCAGTACAATACCTAAATGTCTTCCTCCTCTCTTCTCTCCCTATACTGCAGCCATCATGCTTAGTCTTTTCGATATGATATTTGTGCTACGGTCCCTGGTCTTGTCACAGGCAATCTCGGTGCCACCAGCTGGCGCACTACAACCCAAAGGGTCTATAACTTGACCCTGAGGGCGGCGTGCAGCCCCATACTGGCCCAGTTATCTCATCCTTCTTTGCGATGCTGAGAAGGGTTCACAGAATCGAGGTAGACATTCCCCCATAATTCAGATAATCATCGCTCTGACTGTGCAACGCTCTCAGGGTCAGCCAGGACTATACAAGGGATTGAGCTTGTTCCCAATAATAACCATACCATCTGGCACGTATGGCCCAGTGCCTTCCCCTCTAGGTAGAGATTTCTCTTGTCAAGGTCGCGATCTTCTTGGTCATCATGCTTCTGAGCACAGTCGTTCTCGAAGTCATTTTTATCAGACTTTCTATTCAACGGAACCACGCAGTTCCTGAATTAAACTCCCCCTCACAGGAGGACGGCGAAGCTGAGGAAGCAACGGAGTGTGCCGGTGCTTGATGAGAACGTCATTTGGTATGTAACATCATCTTTTTGCTCCGAGTTCCCCAAGTTAACGTTGCACAAACGTAGCCTGAGAACCGAGTGGGAGCCATATGTCGGCTTAGTTGATCATGCGAAGAGGATTATCGAAGGGGAAGGCTGGAGCGCGTTGTATCGTGCATGGTGGTTCACGATAGTTCGCAGCCTGAGCAGCGCACTCTCGTGAATATTCTCATTTTTCTGGTCCGTGCCAACTTTCCATAATGAAGATTCGCTTCGAATCGGCAACATACTATGTGTTAACGTTGTACTTGGCCGCCCCCTTGTTATCCATCTGACAGTTGCCTGTATCATCTAATGTATGTACTTCGTATGTCAGATGCCCAAGTGCGTCATCGTCCGATTGATTTCTTCCGCACCGTACGAAACCTTAGACTGTCTACTGAGTCCACTGAGCTAGGACTGCGACGGACGCGATCGAGGATCCATCTGGATTGACAGTTGGCGATCGTGTTGTTGGATTTCAGCTCCAATGTCGACGCGGTTCTCCGTCTCCGGCGTGCGACTCATTGAGCAGCAACATCGGTGTATAACTTTTTGGAATTTGACTTACACGCTTGCAGTCCTTCCAGTACTTAATATTGCACAGCTCTAGGGGGCTAAAAGGTTTGAAGGTCCCGTTTCTCTGTCCCGTCTGTCTATAGGGTTCATAGTGTCGAGGGAGACAAAACCAGCACCCCTAGACCGCGCTGCACTGCTGTCTGGGGAGCATCGATACAAGCAAACAAACTGCTAAATATGGCGTTCAGACCAATTACACGCTATAAACTACCTCTTTCTTAGACTCCGCCGCACGTGTTGATGATCTGTCTTCATTCTCTTTTCCGTATCCTGACGCATTGTCATTCTGCGTAAACGTGGATACACGAACCTCCAAATGCTTCGAAGGATATTGCCGCGAGCTGTCCGAGTCTTCCGTCTCGTCGGTTGTCCATCCATGCATTGTCGAGAGGTAACTGCGAGTTCTTTTATTGATTGCGATGCGAATAAGCACCATGTAGAACGCAATCGACATGATCGGCATGGCCTAGTCGATCAAAGCTCAGTATTTTTCGATAAGTGTTAACGCCAGAATTACCATGTCTACAACAGCATCTTGTCCATTGTTCCCGATGACGAAACAGATTAATGCTGTAAATAGCACCACACAGTACAACACAGCGGCATCCACAAGCACGCGCACTATTGGCATCATTGTATTCTTCGTACTAGCGCGAACTGCAGAGACACTACGGTCGAACATCCAGATACGATACGCCAGTAATCCTGGACATCTTCAGGGCCTCGATATCGCGCTTACGCAGAAAAGTACTTACCTGAACTCAACAAATTAGTTGCAATTGTTGAGGCAAAGAACGCCGTGACCCATTGTGCAAGCACTGGGGCAAATATATTCCCCGAGTTGGTACCGGCCTGCGAAATACCGTATAGTGCAACAATGCCAATCACTTCGAGGCAACGTCAGAGCACACGACGTCCCTGGGCATGATTGTTATCTCACCTGCAACGCTACACCACAACATGCTTGGTAGGACGATAATCCAAATGGATTGCCAAACAACATAGCAGCGATAAATCTTTTACCAGACAAGGTATTTCTGTAAGCCCAGAGAGGTTTAAGCTGGCAGATAAAAATGTGAACCCACCACCACTCCATCAGCAAGTAGAGTTTGCGCGAGGTATATTCCATGCTTGATCACATACGTTTCTTGGGTAACGTCTGCGAAGAACCCCACTGACCCGCCTTTGAACGTGTCGCGATACGTCACAAATGCATCTTCGGCACGAATAATGTTCACGATCATGTGCTTGGGAGACGTCAGTAGATGACATCAGATGTAAGAGGCAAGAAGCTAACCGCAGTACTCAGCATAAACAGAAGAATGGCCACCACAGTGATTGGGCGATTTATGTCCTGCATGCGACGTTCATGGGTCAAAGTCCAGATGGTACCCATAAACATGAGGACTGAAAAGCCTGAAGAACCCTAGCTTGTGGGCATAGGATGAATGAACACAGTGTGACACTCACCATATAAAATGCCTTCCAGCACTGTTGACATTAAAGCACCGGCATCCAACGGGATGCCACTTGAAGTTGGAGCCATGGCGAAGATTGTCTAGCAGATGCAAAGGAGATGTGGGCACCTTGCCAGTTCCATGTATATGCATCGTCATATATAGATCTAGAAGACAGGTTAGACTATCATTGGGAATCCCCATCAATCCATTCCTCCCGAAGGGTGGCAGACAGGGTTGAATCTCATGATAGAGATGTTTGAAACATGATGCGTAATGACCTGATTCGGAGAACGAGAAGACTTGCGCGTCTTATTTGGCGGGGGCTCTACTCAGTAAGATCAATATAGGTGAGCACGGAACTTTTGAAAGCTTGAAGCTGGTGACAGTGGGGAATTCCAAAGCTGCACATGCAGCTACAGTAGTACAAAGTACAAGGTACTGTGGTCATTGTATTGGAGGTGAAATTCGTGGGTAAATGCGCGGTGGCTTTTGCCTTATTGCTAGTAGCTACTACTAGTACTAGTACTACTTACATCTACTACTAGTCTACGTCCGACAGCCTGAGGACTGCTTGGACAATTGGGGCCTGAAACAAAGCTTTCCGCAGTGATTCCTCATTTGAATCTGGGACTCACTAGGTCCGACTCTTTTGTACGTATACGTGGTATAGTTGTGAAGTCTGTGCTCCGAGCTTGCTTCAGTTCTTACTTCCTATGCATGGTGTAACACTCGACGATAAACAGCAATGGCGCAATCCTACACATTCGGAAGGCCTTCGAGATCAGAATGGTCAAATGCCATATCTTCCTCCATCATGCCGTATCAGGGCCAGCGTTCGTCACATATACATCATGTTTCAAGAAAGTTGACAAATTTAAGACACAGCCATCAACCCCTCCGGCGCTAGCAGCGGTGGGAAGGAGCGTCCATTAAGGAGCATCTATTTAGCTGTCCTGGTGATAGTTTAATATCTTGGCAAGCGATAAGATTCGTAACGGTGAGAGAAGCCATATGCATATTTTTGTAGTTGTGATATGATACCGCAGTCACTGATGCGCTATATCCTACTTATAAGATGGTCGTATTGATGACTGGCCCATTAATCATCAGTTCTCAATGTCTCTTCCGTCTTTAACAGAATTCGACATCATTTTTGCTGGAGGTGAGCAAGAACATCTTTTGTAGTGGACTATCTTCACATAATGTTCTATACAGGCGGTGCCACAGCTTGTGTTGTCGCGGGTCGCCTAGCTGCATGTGATCCCTCACTTAAGATCCTAGTTCTGGAAGCGGGTGAACACACCCTCAACAAAGCTACTCATGTTCAACCTTACCAATATCCATTCCATATCGCGCCGAAGAGTACCACGGTCACATTCAATATTGGGATCCCACTCCGCGTCTCAACGGCCGTGCATTGATCGTTCCCTCTGGCCACTCCGTTGGTGGAGGATCAAGTGTCAATTGTTCGTAACATTCCTGCCTGACGCAACGAACATGGCTCTGATGTTTAGACAGTCGGGGCATACACTCGTGCTCCTGCCTCGGATTTTGATGATTGGGCAGTCGATGGCTGGAAATCTGGTGATTTAATTCCCCTCATGAAGAAGGTCCTCGAATGCATTGACCGTATATTTGTCAAGCTAAAACTATTATTACATAGCTGGAGACATACGAGGTGCAACCCAATCGTCCAACCCACGGATACAATGGACCTATCAAGATATCCTCTGGCGGGTATAAACTAGGTATCTGCAACGAGTTCGTCCATGTTGGCACGACTTATCACAAGAGGCCATATGCCGAAGACACCGATAATCTAGAAACATGCAATACATACAGTGTGAGCCCCCTAATATTCTTCCTCGTCTGCGACCACTAACGAGAACCGTTCTCAGCCATGGGCAAAGTGAGCCTGTGCTTCGTCGTTTGTTGTGAATTAGGCTCATGAATGAGAAGATACATTGACGGGGCCACAGGAAGGCGTTCCGACGCAGCTCACTACGTCTACAATCAAGCCCACAATCCGAATTTACAACTCTGGGTCGGCAAGCGTGTAAAGCGCGTCATTTTCGAGTGAGTGGACCACCTGGGATTGCAACCGTAACTAACTGTTGTTGACGGCTTTTTCTGAATCACAGAGACAAGCGTGCTGTAGGTGTTGAGTTCACCAGTGACCTGGTTTCCCCAGACGCAGACCAGTCGTTGAATACCGTGAGAGCATCAAAGCTTGTTGTAGTCTCTGCTGGGGCGTTTGGTTCCCCGGCCATTCTCGAGAGGTCCGGGATCGGTGCCGAGGCAGTGCTCAGGCGGTGTGGTATCGAGCAGCTGGTGAACCTGCCTGGTGTTGGAGAAAATTACAAAGGTGAGCAATCATCCCTTTATTCATGAACTTGGCTTATGGCTATCAGATCACAATGCCGTCTTGGTTCCATACTTCGTTGCTGACGGGGCAGTCACCATGGATTCTCTCTGGCGTGGGGAGGAGAGTGTTGTAAAGGGTAAGAATGGTCTCGTTGTGTTCTCTGCACCTTCCAATTACAGAATGTAGGAGCCCTTGCGCAATGGAACAGGAATGGCAGGTCGCTCATTGCTTCAAAGTGGGTTCAAGTTATTGCGGCTGGTAAGGTGTTAATTAGTATTCCAGTGGCGTCGATGCAAAAATCAAGTGGCGCCCCGACGGTGACGAGCTGAAAGCCATGGGTTTAGCCTTTCAACCACGATGGAAAGAATTCTTCCAAGACCGCGCAGACAAGGCTGTTGCAATATTCTCCCTTATTGCGGGGTGTGTATACCTTGCTTCGATGGCTTATGAATGCTCACGATAATCAGATACGTGGGGCCACTTATGGGCACCCTTCCTCCTCGCAATTACATGATGGCCGCCTATTTTTCAGTACTTTTCTCTAGTTTCCCCGTGATTCTCGCCCTGAATCATCCAATAGCTTTATCCCGCGTCTGTTGGCAGCGTGCATATTAAATTGGAAGAAAATGGCAAGGAAGGACTCGACTTTACTCCAGGCTTCTTAGACGAGTGAGTGGGGCAGAATTCATTTCAGGCATTTGTGTGACTATGATTACTCCCTCAGCCCGTCTGATATAATACCTCTTAACTTTGCATACAAGAAGATGCGCGAAATCTATCGACGCATGCCTTCCTACCGAGGTGAGCTACCTGACTGCCATCCTAGTTTCCCAGAGGGAAGCGCTGCGGTCTGTGGAGAAGCGTCCGGGCCAGTAGACTTGAATGCGCCTGACATCATCTACACTGCTGAAGATGACGAGGCTATTGATAAATATCACCGTGACTATGGTATGTCCTAACTTGGCATCTCTATTGTTGTGGTGAATCACCGAATCGAATCTCAGTGCAAACGACTTGGCACTCGGTGTGTGCAGCTGAAACAGTTTGGCGTGAGGTGCCTGATCCTTGCTTTTGTAGCTCGGCACTTGTGCAATGAAGCCGGAGGCAGAACGGGGAGTTGTCGACGCTCGACTAAACGTGTACGGCGTGTCGAACCTCAAGGTTGCAGATATGTCTATCGCGCCGAAAAACGTTGGAACGGTGGGTACTGAATAAGCATTATTGACCTGGGGTCTTACCGTCTCACAGAACACGTATTCGACTGCGCTCCTCATTGGAGAGAAAGCTGCGATGATCATTTCTGCAGAGTTGGGTATCGATTTTACTGTGCAGAGCATCGTCGACGGAAAATAGCGCAGGGGCTGTACTGGGGAAAATGGAACGATAGCCTGAATTGTCTGCATAGTCTGAATTGTCTGCACATTTACATCCCGCTGGTACTATGATCGTTCTTGGTCTCGTAATCGATTAACAACTATTTACCGTTGACAATGACAGCGTAATCCAACGCGCTCGATCAGGTCACAACGCGTCCTTGAGTCTCATCCTCGACATGTCCAGTAAATGACAGTGCAGCGGTTTCAAGAAACCCGACATTTTGTCTTTGGCTTAAAGCTGAGTAAGTCGCGAAAAGAACGACCACGTTGAAGAGATGGAAGTTTCCAAAGCACAATGCACATCATGGGCCATGTTCTGGGGAAACCTCGTCTCTACTGAAGGTCATCTCCTGGAAGAAGCACTGGACGATTCGCTCACCTGCGTCCTCAAGGGGTTCGTGCAGTTGCGAACATTCCCATACATTATAAATGTTACAAGGCAGAGACAGGCAGCTGTCAGATGTATTAACGGGCGGCGGCAAGTACAACGTTACATAGTACATAGTATATTCTCGATTCGAACTTGGGGAATCTCCATTATGGAAAGTTGGCATGAACCAGAAAAATAAGAATGTTTATGAGATTGCGCCACTCAGGCTGCCAACATCAACCACCATGCACGATACAGCGTGCTCCAACCTTCCTCTTCGATAATCCTCTTCGCACAATCAATCACGCCGACATAAGGCTCCATCCCGGTTCTCAGGCTACATTTGTGAAACGTTAACTCGGGGAACTCGTAGCAACAAACGATGTTACATACCCAATGACATCCTCGTCAACACCGGAGTACTCCGTTGCTTCCTCGGCGTCACCATCATTCTCCTGTGAGATGGGGTTGATTTCCGGGGCTGCGCAGTTCCGTTGAATAGAAAGTCTGACTGCAATGACTTCCAAAGGGGTGAGAATGACTCTGCTCAGAAGCACGATGACTACGAAGATGGCGACCTTGATGGGAGAAATATCTTCTCAGAGGGGAAAGCCTGGATTGGGGAGTTCTGGGAGAAGGAGCTGTCGGATGGCTAGCAGGCCGAGAACGTAAGCGGTGTGTGCAACTTGGGTGGCGAGAAGACCAGGAGTGAGATAGAGAATCCAAGGTTTCCGGCGCTCAGTGGGTGTTAGCAGAACACGGAGTGAGTAAATTGCGTTGAAGTACGGCAGCTTATGAGGTGTGGTTATTGCGCTAAACCGAGTTCATAAATTAAGTGCAAAGGTCATCAAACGAAGTAAAATAAACAAACCGGTTGGTGATGACTATCTTCGGAAGATATACAAGCACGCCAAAAATACTGTAGAAGAGCATGCCGACGACGTCAGCGCCAGGGGTGCTGTATGTTCCAAGACGAAGGTTATTGCCGCTCAAAAAAATCATCAAGAGGAAGAAGAAGGTGATGCTGAGATTTGACAGCAACGAGGGTACTGGGCGACACCGTGTGTCAGATGTTGCATGATGGTATGATTATTATTTAGAACATACTCAATCCTTTGTATAGTCCTGGCCAACCCTGAGAGCGTTGCACAGTCAGAGCGATGATCATCTGAATTATGCGGGAATGCCTACCTCGATTTTGTGAACCCTTCTCAACATCGCAAAGAAGGATGAGATGACTGGGCCAGTATGGGGCTGTACGTCGGCCTCAGAGTCAACTTGAAGTTGTAGACCCTTTGGGTTGTAGTGCGCCCTGAAGCGCACCAATGTGCCAACTAGTGGCACCAAGATTGCATGTGACAAGCCCAAGGGCCCTAGCACAAATATCATATCGAGGAGACTAAGCATGATGGCTGCAGTCAGGGAAGCGAGGAGGGAATCGCTTGTGTATTGTGCCGAGTCTGCTGCGCAGTATCTCGGAAAGGGCCTTGACACGCCCAAGTGCCGTTTGAGCTACTAAATGAATCTTATCGGGAGATATCGACCAAAATTTGTATTAGACAAGATGGGCTGTGTGGCCTGAGATGGCGTGATCTATGCGGGCAGAACCAAGTTGGTGGAGGCTTGGACAACCATTTTTCTCTATATCTGCCAACATCCATTGATATTAGTTGGCAAAGCTTGGCTGATGGAAAACAGATCACCTTGTTCCACTATGAAATTGGAGGTTCGGGTGACCTGCCGGAGTGGTAATTCGTCCAAACCATCTACAAGACTAGTCAGCGGGTGAATGGTCCTCGAAGGTTTCGCCCATCACCAGAGTAAGTAATAGCGGTGATGAAGTGGTGAAATCAATTCATCCATGCACCTAGGCATCAAGACGACAAGAATTGACACCTCTCGCATTTTCAGGAGGTGCTCTGCTGAAGCTTCCGGCGTCAGAGGATCTTGAGCCTCTGTGCGGGTACTACTAGGCGGGTACGGGCCATACGGGTACTATGGGTTGAGATTCTGAGATACTAATTTTTGCCTAAATTGGTAATTATTTTGGCATTCAAGTACCAACTGAACATTTCTTCGTACATCATGATCAGGGCACAGCTGTATCTACTATCTAATGCACCTGCGCCGCCACCATTCGAAGTTGTTGCTCTCAAAACAAATTTTGCCCATGACTTGTCTCGCTTGCGCGTCGACCCCAGCTCAATCACAGACATGACTAGTACTCGAGTCTCCCGTCTCTCGGATCACTTCCTTGTAGTATAGGAAGGAGGGAGGATTGGTTCTCGCAGGCGGGTGGATGATCATTTGGGTTTCGGTACGTTCATATATTGTATTTTATTTCTAAGACAACTTGTTAATGAAACTTGTTTGCAACTAGGCGCTCGACGGTGGCTGTCTCATTCGCCCTCCTCTCACCGTTTCTGTTTTGTTAGTACCCACTGGCACCGACACTGTCTTATGTAGCCCTCCTCCCTATCACCTCCCCGACACCTAGATCAAATTTGTACTGAAGGCCATCGTTTCAAGACGCTTCGGTGCTGTACCCTCTCCAAACCTCAATGTTTTTATCTATGCTATGAACAGCACTACCTCGACCTACAAGGGCGCCTCTCTCGAAGACCTTCAAGACAACAAACTCCACCTCGGCTGCTCTAAACTCCTCCAACCCGAAAATCGTCTCCTCCGCTGGCGGCTGGGGCTGGGGCCCTTTCGCAGCCTACACAATCAAAAACTGATGCTCTTGAACAAATTGCGAGGTTGGCTTGCAGTTCGACGGACTCCGTGACCTCGCGAAGAATGAAGAATATGTTCTTCGTCACTCACAACCACACTAGGGCCCCGAAATGAAGCGCCAGCAAGTACAATTCATACGAGGTGAGAGCTTTGAGAAACTATTCACTAACCTCAGGATCGATTGCTACACCTACGTCACGCCCGTTCAATTGTTTTCGTGTTCATTACTAATGCTATGAATTCCCACTTCATGCGTCGCCCAGATGTCTGACACCATCATGATTCCAGACAGCCCTTCGCAAAAATCGGTCAATCCTTTTCCACGTAAGTTGTTTCCAATTGACAGTATATTATGAGACTAACCTACGCAAACAATATCATAGTTGCAGAGGTGTACGGACAGGAGATGCAGGAGAGCTGTGAATCATAGATATCTCGAACTCCCTAACTCACCACCTTTAATGTGTCACTAGCGTGTATTATCATTTACCAAGCTGCGACCTGAGCCTGAGCCGTCAAGGAGGGCCCGGCCTGCAGTCTGAGTGAGCCTGGGCCCTATCAAGCCGAGCCGTAGCCCCGGCTTTTGAGCTGAGCCGGGCCGTGCACATCACTACGCGCGTCCGTTACTGAAATTCCTCAATTCAACCGAATCAGTCCCTCTCCTGCTGCCATCTGTGTCATATTTTGGTCTCGGCACTCGGTGGAATCAGGGCCAACGTCTATCGTGCCGACCAGCCGCATCGGCAACTACACGTGCAGCATACCCTCAACCCTCACCGATTTCTCATCTCCCTCACCTGAACTTCATTCACGGTCCCCATATTCTACACCCTTCCTTGTCTTACCACTCTGCCCATTCTCGATGCCCCGCGTCGCTCATCATTTGCGCCGTCGCGCCATCAGACTTGAAGGTGGGCTACTCCATACGACTTTGGTATTTGTTTCATGATCTTAATCCTGTCTCCAGTCATCAGTGCAAAGAATCTCGAAGTCACTTCTGAGCGCATCCCAGCAGGCATTTACGTTGCCATCGATGTCGACTCGAGAAGACGCTGGAAGTCAGCTGTTCGTGTGCTATCGTCCGACAGCTCTGTAGCTTGGGGCGATACTGTGACCTTGTAAAGCCTTCCACAGAGACTTGCGGATGCGATTCCAGTACTCATCACGCATTTGCAGATCACCAGATGTGTCACCTAGATTATCACTGGAGATCCGGGCGTCCTTTGAGCTCGGTCGAATGCTAGGGCAGGGCGAACTCATTGGAAAATTTGAAATGTGGTGGAATGATGCCCTCGAACATGGAGATGAACCTTTCGGTGAGCGATGTACTTCGTATTCTCTACATATCTTCATTGGTCGTAGATCTGTCTTTCTCGCCTATTCGAGGTGTCCGTCCTTGTCTCACGCTGAAGGCTACTTCTGTGCACGCATACGGAAACGAGGATACTGGACTAATTGATGTAAGTGACGCTAGTCTTCGTGCTTGCGGCATCTGCTGACAGAACAACAACTACAGTCTATCATTGACTCCGAGATCACACGGCGGACAGATGCAGGCCATGCACGTTTTCAAAAATACATGAAAAGCGAGCATACCCCTCACCTGAACGGTTCTGTAAATCATTTCCGGTGGGTTTTGGACCAGTGTCCGGTCGGCCATCCCGACCGTGCAGCCGCTCTCACCAACCTCGCGTGGGTTTGCCTTCAGGGCTATATTCAAGAGGATCTTCTAGACATTGACTCTACTACCGCTCTATTGCGTGAGGCCCTTGCGTTGCGTCCGCACGGCCACCCTGACCATCCCTTATCTCTTTATCATCTTACCGAAGCGCTGAACTGGTGCCATGATGATCAAGACACCACCACTGCAATCCGTGAATGTGCCCCACTCTACCACGAGCTAGGCACCTATTTTTGTAGCATCACGGCAGGGGACAAACTCGTCGATTATGTGATTCAGGCATGCAACGATCTTCCAACGGACACATCCGACGAAGGCATCCAACTTCGACGGATCGTGCTCGAGAACTGTCCGGTTGGCCATCAACACCGTCCGGATGCCCTCAGCGAGCTTGCACTGGCAGTTGAGGCACGCTTCGACCAACACGGCAGTATTGATGATCTAGAAGAGAGCATACAACTTGGTCGTGAAGTCCTTTCTCTGTTCCCCGAGGGACATTCTGACCGTGATGCCTGCTTGAACGACTTGGCTCTTTCACTCCAATCCCGCTTTAATAACCAAGGAAAATCTCATGACCTTGATGAGGCCATCTCTTTGTTTGAAGAGGGGCTGCGTCTGCGCCCTATTGGACATGAATCTCGTGATATATCATTGGACTGCTTAGGGCTCGCTATCCTCGACCGTTCCAAGCGACACAGTGATATTGATGACATAAACAGAGCTATCAGCCTCTTTCGCGAGGCACTGACATTGCGTCCACCTGGGCATCCAATTCGTGGTACCACACTCAACAACCTTGCCCTCGCGCTCGACACCAGATATGACGAATTAGATACCGGCGAGGATCTCGATGAGGCCATCAATTGGTACCGCGAATCGCTTCAATTAACGCGACATGATGATCCAGAGCGCCATTTAAATCTTTCCAATTTGAGCTCAACACTCTGCTCTCGTTTCACGGAAACTCGGAATAACGAAGATGTGGAGGAAGCCATTGATCTCTGCCAGCAATCATTGGCGGCTTTGCCTTCACTACATCCTGATAGATATTTCAGCTACATACAGCTGCAGGAGGCCTATTTGTCTCGCTATGAGGTGCAGGACAGCCCTGCTGATTTGCTACTCGCAATGGAGAACTTCCGACTGGCGTCAAGACACCCCACTCAAGGCTTTCCAAATCGCATTCAAACAGCCTTAAACTGGGTTGATGCAGCTGAGGAGCATGAGCACGAATCTGTCGTCGAAGCATATCACACATGCTTGGATCTTTTTGACAACCATGTGATGACGCGATCCTCCATTATCTCACGGCGCGATGCCGCAACCGCTTTTGATGGTGCTCGATCACTGTCAGTAGATGCAGCGTCGTGCACCATTCGTCGTAATGATCTGCAACGAGCAGTTGAACTCGTGGAGCAGGGCCGTGGCCAGCAATGGTCGCTGGCCTCTCGACTCAGGACTCCATTGGAAGACCTCGAGTCTGCAAGTCTACCACTAGCTCACAAACTCTCTGAGCTGAGCAAGCGCTTGTCTGATGCCCAGGGTTCTACAGGCATCGTAGACCGAGCTGCTGCTGACCGGGCAACAACAGAGTACGGGAGACTTACGAAGGAATGGGACAATGTAGTAGTTGAAATTCGCGATATTCCAGGTTTATCGCAATTCCTGCTCCCGCCCTCATACGAAGACTTGCAAGCAGCAGCGAGCCATGGCCCAGTCATCATCTTCAATGCCAGCAAGTATTCGTGCGACGCCCTCATCGTCCCAACGTCAGGGCAGCCCCACCATGTTCCCTTCCGTTTTCTCGCCCTCGCAGATCTCGAGATGCTGAAGAAGGACTTCGCCAGGGAGATACGGCACGCAAGTCTTATGGGCCCAACAGAGCCGAGGAAGGATTTACGAGTACTCTTGCGGAAGGTGTGGGACGTAATCATGCTACCAATTGTCCATGTCCTCCAGGATGTCCTGGAATTGCAGGACCGATCTCGAATATGGCTGTGTCCGACGGCAGCCTTCACGTCCATCCCTCTCCATGCAGCTAACCCCTTTCGAAAGAAGGTAGACCGTTCTGGGATGGAAGAATCCCTGGAGGATCTCTACATCTGCTCTTATGCACCGACACTTTCGGCGTTGATAAGGTCTCGACAGACGATGAAGACACGTGTCACTCCATCCTTCGTGGCGATTGGGCAAAGCGAACCGGGTGCCGGCCAAGGCGAGGCACTCTTGGCTGTTGATAGCGAGCTCAAGCTTGTCCACAAGCTCATCCCCGCAACAGCCAACCCCACCACTCTTTCTGGCAGCGCAGCTACGCGAGCAGGCGCACTCGAAGCTTTGCAAAACAATACCTGGGTTCACCTCGCTTGTCATGGCAAGCAGGACCGTGAACAGCCTTACCACTCCCATTTCGCTATGAAAGATGAACCCCTCACGCTGCTTGACATCATGGACAACAATGCTCCACACGCTGAGTTCGCTTTCTTATCGGCGTGTCATACCGCCGTCGGCGATGAGGAGACGCCCGACGAAGTCATCCACCTCGCTGCTGGTCTGCAGTTCTCTGGTTTCAAGAGTGTCATTGGCACGCTGTGGGTGGTCGATGACGCCATCGCAAAATACGTCGTTGAGGCATTCTATGAGGAGATATTCAAATATTCGAAGGAGGGGGACCATGTCATGGATTGTACGAGGGCAGCCAAGGCACTTAACCATGCTACGTACGCCGTGAAGAAGATAGTCCCGCTCGAGCAGAGAATAGTTTTCATTCATATTGGTGTGTAGCTCCATATCGTATCTTTTATCTGGTGCGCATATACAAGTCTTTGATCTTGCATTCTTTTTGATCCATGTTGTACTTCAAGTTGCCTGTAGAAATTACCCTGACATGTACATACTCTTGCGCTCTACATAGTCATCTCCTTTCGCATTCACTCTGATGTTCTCCTCTGCTGTAACAGAGTCTGTAGCAAAGTTACACCGATTTCAGGTGAATATCTCGCCTCCAATCGAGGGTCATGGTTGCCCGGAGGCAGTACTTTGCAGTCTCAACTACGGTTTTTCACATGTCTGAAGACCTTGTAGCGTCTCACTTCACTCGCCTCCGAAGTTCGTACGCGGCTTAGTGGTTACCTCAACGCACTATCACCAAGGGATACTTGGAGTGCATCACGAAAATTCGATAAGTTTGCCTGCCGTCACTGGGCTGAGCACATCAAGTTGGAGAATCAGTCGAGTCTTGCTTGATACACTGTGTATACATTATAAAAATGGCAGGCATTCGTCAAACAGGAATGCATAAGTAAGTTTAAGGATTCTGCAGTGCCAGTCAAGCTGATGGGCGATGGATGAGGCAGTTCTGCAGGTCGCCTGTTTAATGCAACAGGCACGAGAAACTTACGATGCCCAACATCATGGGTACGTACGAGGCAGGATCGTCGGTGTTTTCGCCGAACATGTGCCAAAGAGCGGACAACATCATAAAATACTACCGAGCTGCAGAGTAAGCACTTGCACTCGAATGGTGTTACTTCAGATGATACCTAATTTTGTCCAGTAGCCGATTAGCAGGCTTGTAACGTCTCATCTAGAGATTCTGAGGAGCGGCCAAAAGTGAGACTCCGGCGTTCTAGTGGGGACGGCTATTACACAATTTGAAAGTACATTTCAGCAGACGGGTGATGAGGGACACACACCTTCCGAACTGGCTTTGATGTGAGATTCCTTAGGGAGCAGGCAGCAGTTCAAACAGAAACATCAATGGATCCCAGCGTAATAGCGGCTCCGTTTTCCTGTCATGCACGGCTGAACATCAATCCTGAGTGACGGTAACTTACTTTACATGTGCGATTTAATCCCTCGGCTTGTATAATTGCGAACAAGCTTTGAAGAGAAGAACTATGACACCTCGACGGGCAATGGGCATGAATATAGTACTTATGATCACTGACTGAGGCGAGACGTTACGACGTACTTTAAAGCGGCACAAACTTTCACGCCCAGTCATAGGTGCGTCAATACTTAAACCCGCTTGAATTCAACTTGATCGTTAATCTGTGGCAGACCACACATGTACTTAGATGGCACTGGCGGGGCCGGGCGGGCACCACCGGGATTTCATTGACATCTCCCCTAGAGAGGTTCTCAAGTACCGATTACTTGATGCTCGACTGCTTGTGCCAAGCAGAAGGACGTGGAAGATCTTTCAGTGTTACATTCTCCCGTCACCTCCTCACATTCTCCTCAAGCCTCCACCTCCCGTAATCATCGAAGTCACATTTTTACCTTTGACGCGCGCATTTCCTCTCGCAGAAAACAATGTCCCATACCATTGTCAGGCTCTCTGGGACGCATCGCGGTTGTCTTATGTACAGGAATTGAAGTTGGATTAAGGGAATGGCTGCCCGTATTCCGGAGGCATACATTCGAGGTGGGTCAGGGATGTAGCTTGTGTAGATGGGATTCTGTAGGATCAGCTCGGGGGACACAGGAAATGTTGCGGCACTCACGAGTGTACATGCAATACATCGTTGCTCGACGTCCGACATTCAAGTAAGTTATATTTGTTCTTGTTTAATTCACGGTGCCCTGAGGATCCTTATGTAGTTCTACAGCAACAACGCACAGCGACACTGCTCCTGCTATTCAACCTGGGTTGTATGCGTGAGGTGGTAGCCCTGGGGGTGACTTACAACCTTCGTGCGCCCAGAAATTTTGAATCGATACACTGACACGGGTCATACATGTGCTGATAATCGTACTCAGAGAATACAGGCCGAATCGCCGAGCAATTTTACGTTCCTCCAACTCCACAGGCCGTTCTACACAAATGTAAACTCGTACTTGAGGCTTGTGTCGTCAGGGCCTGTACAACTCGCATGTTAATTCCCATTGCAACTTGAAACTTTCACAACGGTCGCCATCATTGTGTCGTCTTTCGACTATCCAAAACACTACAGTCAGTGAATCGACTCGGCAGACATCGCAAACACCATATCATCACTGACCAATCACCAACAGATATTCTATCAAGGATCGATTGATAGCGACGTAACCCTTGCCTTATTGCATAAATAAAGATCCTTTCGAAACCACGACCTTTCTCCTTCACTCGTACGCTTCATTGATGGCACCGGGAGTATTGTTGGGGGTCGAAGACGCGGCATCACCATATTTAATTATGGTCCAGGTCTAGAGGATGTCGGGATCTGGAGGGTCGATGTGGTTATATGCGATGTGGAAGGTGAAGAGGTGAGTTCGTTAAACTTCATTTTCTCTCAAGATGATACTTCGTCTGTCCTTTTTTTTCGTCTTCAAGTTCATATTCATGTTGTGTTGATGGGCGAGTCTCCGATCGTGCACGCTCGTCGTTTTGTCGTATGAACCCGCGAGCGTTCTGCGTCACCACGTCCTTCTGACTTGCCCTGCTATCCGTTTATGTAGATATCTTTTCCTGCGCACATATATTACTGTGTGCATTTCAAGTTTCTCTCATATGATACGATCGACATTCAGCTGAAGCAAAAAAGACCTCGTAGCACGCGCGGCCCGTCCCATGCCAGTAGCAAGCTGTCTGCCTGGTCCTCTCGGGCATTAGATTCTTCTGGTTGAGCATTTGTTCGATGTAGAGGATTCTGCAGGCACATGCAACTGGGACCAGAAGGGGGCGACGGATGCTTGCAGATGACTCCGTGTTAATGAAGCGCTAACATTAGACTTTTCGAAGTCTTGTTTCCAAAGTTACTGACTCCACCCCCGGACGGACGGACCGCGCAGTCTTTCGCCTAGTTACCCACTTAGTCCCCGCATTTCGATATGAAAAACACTCAGCACGGGCTGTATGCGCTGGCCTCGGCCATGAATGCCAGTGAGTAATCTTCCTAATGCGATTTACCAGCTAGATATCATCGGGTTCTTATAGGTCCACGTCAAGAGGTATCATAACTTTGGGGCACTATGACTGTACTTTGACGCTCTGAAGAGATCATGCTACGAGACATGGGGATCTACAGGAAAATGTATAATCTTTCCTCACCACCCGCGTATAAAACCGAAGGTCATACTGATTTTCGACTCGATATCAAAAACGCCATCAGATCTTAGCCCTCTCTTGAATTGCAGCTATGAAATTCATCTCACTCACCACTATGATCATGTCTGCCACACTAATCGCTGTCACAGCTACCGCACAAATCCTCGGCAACCCCTGCGCCCACGCTAGTGAGTAATCTGCAGTATAGCAAGTTCTAGACGTGCGGGCCTCAGATCGTATGCTTACGGCTGCTTGCAGGCAGCATGGAGTGTGGAACGCTTGCAGGTCATAACAACGGACTCCCGTTCTTGTTTCTTTGTGGACCTGACCACACGATCACTTCATATGATGACTGCACCTGTGAAGGATGCTGCATCCTAGAAGGTCCATTTGGGTTTTGCAATCCTTGACATGGGCCTAGGGCAAAAAGGAGCCTCAGCGAAGAACAAGGCGAGACGAGAATTCGAAGATGCAAGCCTCTTTGCTCATATTGTGAATCGCGGTTCTGCTAATGTAAAGGTCGAGACGGTCACGGTAAGCCTGTGTGAATGTGTATATCTAGAACGTATGATCGTAATAGGAGCTGCATTGAAGATTCGGGAGGTCCGTTGTCAAACGTGGAAACGGTGATAGGTTCATGAGAGGGGAATTTGGACTTTGGTTAGTGTGTGGTTGGTTAGGATCTTGTTGGTGTGTGGTTGGCTTGAAACCTCGCTTTCAGCGGGGTCGGTTGAACTTCCCATGAGAGGGGGGCAGGACAAACTCATCCTCGGCAAACACCGGACAGTGTCATCACGTGACCTGCCATTGCCCAATGGCGACAAGCTAAGGGACACTACTATCATAAACCACGAATGTCTTTCAACCAATCGTTACCCGCGCCCACTCACCTCATGGGAATAGGTGTTGGCTAGTTTCGACAAAGGCTGCCTGCAGGACCTATGTATGTTTAAAGTCTCGTTAATGCTGACCCTTCCTTCAAGTCACATTCACAGTGCACACATTTTCTTCGTCACCCGTTGTACTGTCCCGCTCTATTCGACCTGTCATATTCTCGGGAACCGTCGCCTTTCTTTCCACGACGCTCTCGGCCGTTCTTCCTCATGGCATCAGCTTATAGAATGGATCGGCTTTTCTGCGCACTTGATGTTGTTTTCAGTGGTTTGTACCGTTTGCGTTATGAAATACAATGGGATATACATTCTGCCTTATAGATGAGTGATTTAAGTCAAGAAAAACCTCGATAAGAGTGGCGGGGCTAGGTCAGCATTGCAGCGCGCTCAGACTTGTATGACCACTTCCAGCCGACTGCTTACCAGCAGCCTGGTCCATCGTAGGCCACTTTTGCTGACGACTGACTATGACATTGCTCACTTCGTTAACGGAGCATCTCCTGCTACCATCTATCTATTTTGGTCTTAGCGCTTGATGGAATAAGAACCAATATCTATCGTGCCGACCAGCCATTGATCACATAGACTACGCATGAACGCATTACCCATTTCTCCTCTCCTCTCCGGTCCGGGCCCTCCCACCTGAGCTTCAGTTCCGATATCCTACTCCTTTTTGTCTTACGTACACTCACTTCGTCCTCGATTCTTCGCGTCGCTTGTTATTTGCTTCATCGCGTCATCATGCCCGGTAACTTGGAAGGTCAATATATCAAACTTGAAGGTGAGCCACTCCACACGACCTTGGTATCTGTTTCGTGATCTTAATCCTCTATCTTCAGTCATTAGCGGAAAAAATCTCAGACTACTCTCGTGGCGCATACCCGCAGGCATCTACGTGTCCATCAATGTCGACTCGAGGAGACGCTGGAAGTCAGCTGTCCGAATGCTGTCATCCGACAGCTCTGTAGCTTGGAACGATATCGCAATGATCTTGTAAATCCTGCCACAAAGACTTGCGAACGTACTCATTCTCGGCTTGCAGATCACCAGATGTGTCACCCAGATTGACATTGGAGGCCTGGGCATCCTTCGAGCTCGGCCGAGCGCTAGGGAATGGAGAACTCATTGGAAAACTCGAAACATCATGGCATGATATGCTCAATCATGGAGATGAGCCTTTCGGTATGTAATCGGCTTTCCCGTACATGGACATCTACTAACTTGTTGTAGTTTTGTCCTTTCCACCCATCCGTGATGTCTACCCTTCTCTTACACTCAAGGCCGCTGTTGTGCACGCTTGCGGGAACGAGGATATTGGACCACTTGATGTCAATGATGCTAGCCCCCACACTTTCGTTTCTGCTGACGCAGATTGCAGTCCACTGTTTACTCCGAGATTGGTTGGCGCACATATGCAGCCCACGCACAATTTACCAGATACATGAAAAGCGGGAGCGTCTCTACCCTGAACGATGCTGTCGAGCATTTCCAGTATGTTCTGGATAAGTGTCCGGTTGGCCATCCTGACCGCGGAGCCGCTCTCACCAACCTCGCGTGGGCCCGCCTTCAAGGCTATATTCAAAAAGATCTCCAAGATATTGACTCTACTACTTCTCTATTCCACGACGCCCTTGCATTACGTCCGCAGGGCCACCCCGATCATCCCTTATCACTTTATCATCTCACTGAAGCGCTGAACTGGCGCTACATCAATCAACCTACCCCCGCCGATATCTGCGAGTCTGCCCGACTCTATCATGAGCTGCTGCCACTCTGTTCCGAGGGCACCTATCTTCGCAGCATTGCAGCAGGGGACAACGGTGTTGGATATGTGATCCGGGAATGCAACAATCTGCCAACGGATGCATCCGATGAAGGCATCCAACTTCGAAGAATCGTGCTCGAGCTCTGTCCTCTGGGCCATCAACATTGTCTCAGTGCCCTCGACAAACTTTCACGTGCTCTTGATTCACGCTTTACACAATGTGGAAGCATCGATGATTTGAACGAGAGTATACAATGTTGCCGTGACATCATATCTCTCTGCCCCGAGGGGTGCGATGACCGTGGTTCCTACTTGAATAACTTGGCCTATTCTATCAAGTACCGCTTCAACCACCAAGGCAATTCTGATGACCTCGGCGAAGTCATCTCTTTGTATGAAGAAGCGCTGTGCTTGCACCCTGTTGGGCATGAATTTCGTGATGTGTCGTTAGACAACTTAGGACGTGCCCTCCGAACCCGTTTCAAGCAATGCGATGACATCAACGACATCAACAGAGCTATCAGCCTCTGTCGCGAGGCACTGGAGTTGAACCCACCCGGGAATCCAAATCGTGCCACCACATTTAACAACCTTGCCGCCGCGCTCCAAAACAGATCTGAGAAATTGCATGACATCGAGGATCTTAACGAGGCCATCGATTTGCTCCGCGAATCGCTTCAGTTAAAGCAGCATGACCATCCAGAGCGCCATGCATACCTTTGCAATTTGAGCGCGGCACTCTGCTCTCATTTCACAGAAAGTTGGAAGAATGACACTGTTGAAGAGGCCATTGATCTCTGCCAGCAATCATTGGCAGCTCTGCATCCACTGCACCCGGATAGATCTATCAGCCATTGGTGGCTGCAGGTGGCCTACCTGTCTCGTTATCAGGTACAACGCAACCCAGGTGATTTGTCACTCGCAGTGGAGAACTTCAGACTGGCATCAAGACACCCCACTCAAGGCTTGCCGCCACGCATCATTGTATCGTCTAATTGGACTGTTGTAGCGGAGCAGCATGGTCATGGATCTGCACTGGAGGCCTATGCAACGTTTTTCGAGCTTCTTGACGCCCATATGGTCACACGGTCATCGATCGCGGCGCGGCGCAAAGCTGCTGCCGCCTTCAGGGATGCCAGAATGCTCCCTGTAAATGCTGCATCATGTGCCTTACGCCATCATAACCTACAAGAGGCTGTCGAGCTCGTGGAACAGGGCCGCGGCCAGCAATGGTCGCTGGCCTCCCGCCTGAGGACTCCACTTGAAGACCTTGAGTCCAGGAATCCCAACCTAGCTCACAAATTCTTGGCGCTCAGCAAGTGCCTATCTGATGCTCAGGTTGCCACAGGAAGCGCAGACCGAGCTGCTGCTGACCGAGCAGCCATAGAGTATAGGCAACTTACGAAGGAATGGGACACTGTGGTGGCTGAAATTCGCAATATTCAAGATTTCTCGCGATTCCTACTCCCACCGTCATATGACGAACTGCGAGTGGCAGCGCGCAATGGCCCAGTCATCATCCTCATTGCGAGTGAATACTCGTGTGACGCTGTCATTGTCCCTACAGCAGGGCAGCCTCACCATGTTCCCTTTCCGTCTCTCACTCTCGCGCATCTCGAGATGCTTAAGAACAACTTTGCCAGGGAGATACGGCATGCAGGTCTCATGGGCCCAACAGAGTTGAGGAAGCATTTGCGAGCACTCTTGCGTAAAGTATGGAATGTGATCATGCTACCCATTGTCAATGTCCTGCAGCATAACCTCAAATTGCGACGCCGGTCTCGGATATGGCTGTGTCCGACAGCAGCCTTCACGTCTATTCCTCTCCACGCAGCTCACCCCTTTCGGACGAAGGCAGATCGCTCTGGGCGGGAACCATGCTTGGAGGATCTTTACATCTGCTCTTACACACCGACACTGTCTGCCTTGATCAGATCTGGACAGACGATAAAGATGCGCGGGATGACTCCGTCCTTCGTGGCAATCGGGCAAAGTGAACCAGGTGCTGGGCAAGGCACAGTGCTCCCCGCTGTCGACGACGAGCTCAAGCTCGTCCATAAACTCATTCCCCCCACCGCCAAGTTCACCACTCTTTCTGGCGATGACGCTACACGTGCGGGTGCACTTGAAGCTTTGCAAAACAACACCTGGGTGCACCTTGCTTGTCATGGCAAACAGGATCGCAAGCAACCTTACTATTCAAATTTCGCCATGAAAGATAAACCTCTCACACTGCTTGATATCATGGATAATGATGCTCCGCACGCTGAATTCGCGTTCTTGTCCGCCTGTCATACTGCTGTCGGCGATGAGGAGATGCCAGACGAGGTCATCCACCTGGCAGCTGGTATGCAGTTCTCGGGGTTCAAGAGCGTCATTGGCACTCTTTGGGCGGTTGACGATGCTGTCACAAAACACGTTGTTGAAGCGTTTTACGAAAACATGTTCAAGGAGGGTGTTATTGACTGTACAAGGGCAGCTTCGTCACTCAACTATGCTACGGACGCCGTGAAGAAAATAATACCACTTGAGCAGAAAATTGTTTTCATTCATATCGGTGTGTAGGCTGGTATAGATTTACAAGTCGTTGTTCTTCGATTCTCTTTCATCCATGTTGTACTTTAGCACTCTGGTGGTTTTGTCAGTCGTAGAGTCTGTAGCAGTCACAAGGATTTCAAGTGAACACTTCGCCTCCGATCGAGGATCATGGTTACCCAGAGTCAGTACTTTGCAATCGTAACTATATACGGTTGCTCACATCTAAAGACCTCGTAGCGCTCCAGGCCAAGCGCTTCAGCTACGGCCTCATCTGACTATATGTGTCTTCTCTTCACTCGCCTCCGTACGCGGCTTGGTGGTTAAGTACCTCAACACACGATCACCAGGGGATGCAGTGCGTCATAAAAAATTCGAGGGTTTGCCTGCCGTCACTGGGCTGAACACATCAAGTTGAAGAGTCGAGTCTTGGTCGATACAGTGTGTATAAATTATCGGAATGTCAGGCACCCGTCAAACAAGAATTTCCTATCGCAAATGTTCGGCCATCCTTACCGCCCACTTTTACCCTCCTTTGACGTCAGTCAAGACGAGCATAGAGAGCACAGCATGTCAGTAGTACAAACAACCACATAGCAGAGTCCAGCATCGAGACACTTAGCACCGCTCCATCGTGGTGAACAGAGCGAATAATTCGAACCAACTCAGTTTCGCATTAGCATTTAGCTCTCGCCTATAGTCCGGGCTCGCAGTCTTGGTTTTAGCCACCCAATCAGAATTTGGATTCAGAATATCAACCCATTTGCAGAAACCTGCAGTCCTATTACGTCGCACCACGCCCCAAAGCCTGCATGTATTACAAAAACCAACACTCGTTTAAAAACGAACTGGTCAGTTTGGTCAGCAGAAACATCAGCCGCTTCCGTACGAAGCAAGACTAATCGTATAGGCGAATGCGCAATTTCTGGCCCCGATCGTGAGTCTGCACGACGAAAAGAGAAGGGCACAGGTGAGCTGCGAGAGTTGACCGCCAGCCTCTGAGTTGGGCGTCATACAGGTCGATAGGGCCGCAAGAGCGTTGCTAGGGTTATGCGAGGCGCACTGTTGGAAGTCTATAATGTATATCTGAAGTCAAGACGCACGGTCCTGAGGTCTCCCAACTTCCGTAATTCTTCGTCTGAGCATTGTACACTTTCCTCGTTCCATTGCCAGGCGCTCGGCGGCATCGCAGTTGTGCGTTGATCCTCTTGTAAAGGGAGACCACGATCCGGTAAAAAGACGAATCCAATCGCGACAAACAAGAGCTCCAGTACGTCTGAAAAACAGAGGGTCAGCCGGCGCGAGTCACGACAACGAAATTGAACTTGCGTATAAGTCACTGTTACTTTCCGCCCAACCCCTGCGTGCCCTGTGTAATCAAGCAAGTAGAGACACTTCAATCCGGTCTTGCATACTACATTTTCCTCCCACACATCCAGCCATGACCATCTGTTGGTCTTTGAGGTGTTTTGCGATTTCGCGTGGACCTGTTGCCTGACACCTCGATCCAGGCTTGGAGAACAGGGCACAGGCGGAGACTGTGAATGCGATATAGAGGAATGTGTGGATGAGGTCGAGGAAGGCTTCTTTGAGGGCATAGGGAGGGGAGTATGTATAAGGAGTTGAAGAGGGCTATTCCAACAGGAGCTGCTTTTGGAGATGCGATTTTGGGGTTGTTGAGTGTTGGAGTTAATTTGATGGGGGGCTATTGGGAGTGGGACGGGTATTTTGATGGTTGTTACCATCATCTACAGCTGTAAGCACCTTTTTGTTCTCACAAGGACGAGCACTGACGCATGCTTTGTAGACTGGGAGAGCGGGCGCAGAGTTGGGGGAGCCTTCTAGAGGCTGTAATAGGCTTTTAGTACCTGTAAAGTGGTATGCATAGATAATTGACCTCCCGGACGTCGAGGATCTCGACCAAGATATTAGACGGGAAACGCGTTGCGAGTATTTGGGACACGATGAATACGTCGGATGTATACACCACACGTATCATGCATATGATGAAGGTCAGCCCTGTATGCGACGGCATCCTCGCGCCTGTCAGTAGCGGTGACTGTACATTGATCTCTGGGCTCTAAAAGGTTTAATTACTGCGCCGATTAATTCCACGAGGCATGTTGAGTGATGTGAAGCTCTGACCTTCCAGGTTTAACCGTATCGTCCTCTACCGACTTCTGAATTTCTGTGCCCCATGTTACGGTTGCACCGGGCAGGATCATGACCTGACCGCTAGGTAGCCAACACGCATCATGCCCGAGAGACGCAGTGCGTATCCAGTCCTGCAGAATTACATCACCATGCATAGTCATTTTGAGTCAGTGCGGCGAAAATTTCAATGTGGATGCCTTGAGGTAGATGCCACGAGTGTTCAATCCGGACTTTCTTGCATTGCCGAAGGCACAAATGGGCTATTAAGTAGTGACCGAACCAATAGTATCAAAGCGGCACTCGCGTACTTAATTTTAAATGCTCACAAGTTCGCGGGTCCACCATCAGCTATAAGATGGACATGGGCAAACGACACAATTCCCACTTTCTGAATAACTAACAAAGATTTGCGACAAGGCTACTCTTCCAGGACTGCAGTGTGCTATGGCGATTAACTTCCTTTACAGCATCGTATCCTTTGAACTTCATGCTTATATTTACACTCCTTCTCATATATGAAGCTAACGCTCGAGCTCACCACCGTCACTGTATTTCACCGTCACCCAATGATCAACCGTGAGTCACTTTTTTTTATCCTTTTTCACCCTTAACTTCGTATTGACATGTAGTTTCACCTTGCGCTTTCCTTTGAGTCAACATCTCTTTGCATCGTTCTTAATTTTCCGGGTCGGGTGAACGATATTGGCGTCTAGTGAGTGAGCATGTCTTATGGGCACATGACTATCTATTGTCTTATGTAAGAGCCATGACAAGTCGACAGGATATCCGCCGCTTGCCCACGCCGCCGATGCGGCATTCTCTGATGTTCGCCCTAACAACAATCATCGCTCTGCCGCCATGCCGAACATCCCCCCTGGCACTGCCAAACCCTGTAATAGCCATGATCCCTACAAACCTTGGGCCTTTGCAGTGCACGGGTTCCAGCGGGGCATGCACGATGCAGCACCTCGTGATGTTCATAATCCACTCACTCTCGTAATGCAGACAAATCCTTGCCAACCTCGTGGAATACGACGTAACACGGTGCACTGCGGCCTGGAGGGGCTGTCCTTATCACAGGGAATACTCTTGTTATGGTGATCGTGAAAATGCCTCTCGGCGTTCCGCATATATCCTTACCACGAGAGTGCCAGCTATCGTGACGTGCTTAGGTATATTATCGATAACTAGGAGGTATGCAGACCGGAACCTCCCGATGGCCGTTTACATTGACCTTCGCCGTAAATCCACGGAGAATACATGGTTTCAGGAAGTCATGAGGGCTATGCTGACTATATTCACGCATACCGACTCTGGCATATAAACACGTTTTGATCCTGAAGAAGGTCATTTATCGAAGATTTCAGACCATACAGGAGCCGCCTATACTAGTTCCGCAGTAGGTTAAAATGCGATTTCTATCACCTACTCTTATCACCAACTCTTTCTATCACCAACTCTTTTGATCACCAACTTCATTTCTGCAATGGCGGCCTTATGCATACAGGCCCTGGTACTCCAACTGAGCCTGTTTATCTCTGCTGCGTGATGCGAACGAAATGTCAGACTCCCCTGGTCTGACCCCCGTGATGGTTGACGACGCTCCCTTGCCGTGTCAACCTCTAAATTCAAACAATCGCATGGTAGTCCTACAAAGCAACCACATTGCCGAGGGCGTAACGATCAATATCTTTTCGAGCAACTGCAACGGTTCTAGTGAGTTTGTCGCATATGCGACTTACAATTTGGACTCACCTTTTGAATTGAAGTCGTGAACAAGCTAGAACACAGTCACCCCAACTGTACAGCCCACGACCTTAGAGCCTCCATCGGTCAGACGGCTAGCTCCAGTGGAGCTCCAGTCCTGACAGTGTTGTATTCAACAACAACACCCTTTGCGAGCATGTGATGATCAACATAGGCTCGCCGAACTGCACAGGCGCTAGTGGGTTATTCACTTCTGAACAAAAATCTAAGAGCCTTACGATTCTTTGCTACTGATCAGTTAAGCAAATCGTTTTCAAACCTCAACCCAACCATAACTAGTGCAGGTGCAGCTTGGAGATGTCGATGTATATACCTTTGTTCTACATGTATCTTTTTGACGGACAAAGGCTGTAAAAAATCCTGTTATCACTTGCGTTTAGTTTGTTTTCTACAATACCGGATTCTTTTGGCTTTGCGATACTTGACTTTAATGTGCCGATACTGACTTTCGGTCTACACGAATGATATGTTGATCTTCATTTCTGAATCTGACCCACAGGTTCAAATTACTTGTTCAAATCGAATTTTGTCCAATATTCAATATTCAACATGGGCACTCATACTGTACGGTATCAGTATGTCTCGGCCAAATCTCTCAACGTCTGGAACTGGCGAAGCTACCAAAATTTTGAATTCTAATACAAAGAACGTTCGCTTGAGTCCCACAGCCGCGCAACGTCGGCCGTCATAGGTGCCAGTCATTTGACCCATACATAACTACAGGTAGTACTACTACTGTCAGCATTTGCCATTCTCGATAGTTTTTGTTCGCAGGAACAACTATATAGATAATAGTACGATACTACTATTAATACCATATGCTCCGTTGACAGTGGATACTAGGCTTGCTTCTAAGAAGATAATAGATGTGATTGTTGAAACACGTTGCATCCTCATGCCAAGTCATGAGATTGTGATATCGTTATCTCTCACAACGTGTATCTGAAATCAGGTGCACAGTCTCCCAACTCCCGTAATTCCTCAGTCCGAGTATTGCACTTTCTCTCACCGTTCGACTACTAGGCGCTCAGCGGTATCACATTGTGCGTCGGTCTTCTTGTGAAGAAATACCACGATTGGTGAAAATATGAATCCAATCCCGACAAACATGAGCTCTAGTGTGTCTGCAAAAACAGCGGGTTAGCCCACACGAGCAGCATCAACGAACTTGAAGTGACGCTTACACCTGAGGATAAACTGAGGAATGCGTGGGGTACCAACCAAAGATTTAAGAGAGCAATGATGGCTATGACTATCGTTACAAGGTCTTCGAGCAACTGCAAACAATATTTGAGCATAACTTCGATCTTTGATCATAAATGAACCCACGAAGATCCGAGACCATCCTTCGAGTTCCGCAATGCTACTCGTGTGACCAATTGCATTAGTAGGCCAGTAAACCGGAGAAAGCACCTAAATTCTGTTCGTTATTAAAATTCCAAGGACATGATGAACAGTAAAACTGCAATTGTTGCAGTGCCAAAAAACAGGCCAACTATCGGAACACTTCAGTATACCAAAACGGACAGGTAGATGTGAGATAGCTTACTTCGATATTGCAGCATGTGTCTCGTATACCGCAGCATCTTAGTAAGGCTGCAGATCCATCAGTAGTATTTCGCAGATAATTCTTGAGTTATACTCGCTAATAAACTATGCCAGTGAACAAACCTGCCTCAGTAATGCCAAGACAGGCTCGCACTCCGACAAGCTGAGGGTATCTGACATGTAAGGTTAATATCGAGTCAAATCATCTGCCTAATCTTGCGCCTTCACTAAACCCATGAGTGTGCTGGCGATAGATTAGTTCAGCAATTTCAGACTGTATCGTGACTGAATCACGCACATAACTATTCCCCAGGTAAGCTATCGCACGTCTGATAAATTCAGTAGTTATATGCCAGACTTACATTAATTTCTGAAAGCCACCTACGGGAAATGAATCGGCCATGCAGTATCTCAAAGGTCATGAACGCTCGGCTGGATGGCCTAAATACTTTGAGAAGAAGGCTGGGGCTTGCCGTCAGAGCACAGACCATGAACAATGCGAACCCCACGATCTTAGCGGGGCATTCCAACAGGCAGTATGGCCTCACGATTCGTATCAGAACCTTTCGACATCCTGCAAGATAATAACACTTACTATGAGGAACATCGTCTGCGTTTGGCCATAGTAAGATGGTAATTCAGTGAACAAAACACACAAAGCGTACTAATGCGTTATTATATCTGTTTCCCATGAGATCCAGTCGAGTAACATGCCTGTGCAACTTCGCACTACCGATGTTACCTTTTCAAAAGTAAAGGACACATTCGATGACATCTGCAACGATCACTACACACCTTTAACAAGGACTCTAATGCCCGGGTTCAGAGAACCAGCAAGGCTGCCAAGGAAGTATATTCCACCGCATTCTTAACATGAACGGTGTATGTAGAAATCTCACCTTCTGCAGCAATGATACCTATGATGTGAATAACTGACGATTGCGTTGTTGAGCTGAGTGAGAATGAACCGTTGGGCACGATGACTCACTATTTCCTTCCAGAATACAGGCACACTTTGCCCATACAATAAGCTTGTAGTAGGAAACCTAAAATTCACCAGTGATTTTCCATACCTCCGTCCCACCCTCGCCACCACCATATCCCCCACAAAAACACCTCCACCCATGAAGCTGGCCACAGCGCTTTTCGTGCTCCGTAGATCCCAGAATCGTGCAACGCCATCATAGGCGTCAGTCAATACCTGCTACTTGCCAATTTCAGATGTGGGGATGCAGGATGGTGTGTCGGGGTGCATCATGATGCCTGCGGAGGATGAGAGGGACGAAACACGGAAGTCGAACAAGGACAAGGTAAAGTCTGTCGATGCCGCGAGGAAAATATTACTATCTGGGGTGTCAGCGAGATCGAGTATCAGTCGCTCGGTGACATTCTGGTCTAGCAAAGTATTCACCTTAGGTTGCGCAACGCAAAGGGGAGGACTCACTATAGTATCACTACAGACACTATTCTCGACGTCCCAGGCTCGTACCTTATTGTTGATCCGCGAGCGGTGTGCGATTTGAGATTTCAGCACTGTGATCGGTGTTTTGCGTTTGCGTTGCAAAGACACTCTTATGTTGCTTTTTCTGACATTGTCACGGTCTAGAGTTACTTGATGATCATTGGGTGTCCAGACACCGATGAAGCCGTCCCACGACAAGGTGAGGAGGTGCGAACTAGACATCAATAGATATGATGGATAGAGGGCTAGTATGTAGATGTATAGGAGCAACGGTGGATGCGCTGGGGCCTTCTGCGGTCAGCTGCTCGCCATGGAGAAGGTCAAATAGAATAGCTTGGGGAGGTCGAGAGTGTTGTTGACAAGCTAGGAGAAGCTGGGAGAGCTGGTAGCGTTTCCAGTTGCTTGGAGGAGATCGTAGAATTTTGAGAGGGGAGTGCATAGTGTGTTTGTGTCATGAATACGGCGGGCGCTGTAGATGAAGATGTCGACGGCGGACGTATAGTACTATATACTATTAGCGTTCATACCCGTACATTACAGTAATAGTCACGCCCAAATCCTGCCTCCACCACGTAGTAGGTGGAAGTACCGCAGTACATACTAGTTGATACTCCCCGAAATTGCTTCATTCCAATGGCGGAGATGTGATTCTGTCTCGAAGTACTGTTTATTGAAGTGATGTCGGAGCCTGTCAGTTCGGGTGTAGACTCGATGCAAACATTCGTCGGATGACCTTCAACATTTAGCTCGAGGACAGATGAGAGCGGGTTGCCTCTGTCGCCGGGAGACGTACGGCGAAGGATTCGCGCGGCGTGTATTTTGCGGGAATGGTGAAGGACTGCCGCTTGCCAGTACATTTTGAATATTTCTCTTCTCAAACATCTTGGATCTACCTCTATGTCTTGAGGCATGATCTACCTTGCTTAACGAACTTGGATCCAACGAGGATTTGTACATATCGGTACATACAGTAGAGTTCGGAGATTTGCACAATGTATGGTACACACAATCTATTTTGGGGTCCAATGAATACTTGCACCGTCGAGAATAACACCTGATTATTATTACAAAAGTAAGAAGTGTATCACAAGTATCGTAAGCCAGAACTACAAGTGCGGTATCAGACTAGTCCACGACACCACCTCGTATGCGTCAGGAGGAAGATTGCGTAAAGTGGTGACCATAAGTACCAAGAGGATGGCACGTGCCGGGATGTACAGAATAGTACATAATATGAAAACTGGTGTGTCCTTCAAGTTATCGAGCTTCAGGACTCCACAGATTATCACCAACAGGAACCAAAGCCAAGGTGTGCAAGTTATAGCGACGGCACTAATGTGCCATAGGAACCTGCTCCTGATATGTAGGGAAGGAAAAGAACCAAGCAATACAATGGATGCCACCAAAGATGGTTGCAATAAGCAGCCCAGCAAGTACAAGAACGATGTCGCCATGCGACTCTTCTAGGTCGATGCTGCCATCAAATGTCGGAACTCGGAGGATTCGAGATGTGGGAAAGCGCCGGCCGCCCACCAGTTCGATAAGTGGGTAAAAGACTGGAAAGGAGACCCCAGTCTCGTCGAAGTCAGCTGTTGTAGGGACACTAGGCAAATATAATCAGTAGCGGCAGAATTTGATCGAGGCGCTAACATACTCTTTAATGTAGTCCTCTGGTTTGGACTTGCTCGACTTCCAGTACACTGGATGAGGACATTGTACATCGAGAGGCTTGTTCCACCACACAGCATAGGTGAGGAAATTGAGAACCGCAAAAGCGAGCGTCCCCGTTTCAAGCTTGGTGGTGTCGAGGTGATAAATGGTGCGGGAGATTAGCTGCAGAATAAACCAGGCCACCTGAATGATGATCAATCCTTTGGATATTACATTTCCTTTGCTCTTGTCGCAGATCTGCTTTGCCGTTAGGGTAGGGGCATCAATACGCTTGTCACGTATCAGCAAGAGAAGCTGATCAGGCAGTAGTGTGTGGTAGGGTTTCCCGTCCACATACAGCATAAAACCGCCCATCAGCAAAAAGAAGCTGTGCGTTCGAGTCCATGCATAATCTAATGATGCAAATGAGTCAAATATCAGGTATGGTTTGAGAGTGCGAATTGGACATACCTTCAGATTGCTTTGAGACATAAGCCTTAACCAACTTCTTCGCAAGACCACGAGTTCCCCCAGAAGTGGACGCTGGAGTACAATGAGTTGCCGAATAAACACTAGTACTGGTGCAGAGTTCACCTTCATCATGCGCTACGAGAAGCTGAGTGCTGTCATGATCTTGAGAAGTAGGTGAGCCCAAACGAAACATGTTTGGAATGCGCGATAGAACTTGGGGTTCACCTTCAAATTCAAGTTGCTCTACTGCACGCTCGTCATCTAAGGACATACGCATTCGGTCATCCGATGACAATATCCAGAGTGTAAGAGAGAAAGACTCACTTTCGGACCTACTCTTGCTTATGACGAACACTGAAATACTCCGAGTCCTTAAACTCCTTCGTAACAAGACGAGCGCTGAGCCACTGGCGCATAGCCCAGGTAACAATGAGTTCGGGAGCGATTAATGCCATTAACATGATGCCAAGTCGTCGCCGTAGGATAAGAACGAGGCTGTCCTCAGGACTTGGAATGTTGGGATGAATGGCACTATAAATGCACGCGAAAAGTGTCAAAGCGCAGCTGGAGATGATACTCCATAGGGATCTGTTCGTGAATGATGAGGCTTCAGAACCATCACTAGTAGTTGTTGTTGTATTCGTAGTAGGTGCGGCTTGGATTACTCCGACGAGGTAAAGGATGATGGAGAGAAGTAAGCGCATTGTTGGATGCTTTGGAGAGGATATTTTGACGCTGTGTATTGAACGACCGTGCTCACTATTAGTATTTCGCTGGCGGGCGTCATTTTACGGGGATCCATATTTCAATGAGACTATACTGAGAGCACAGGCTTGCCTGGTGTTTGCGGCATGGCAGCAGCGGGTGAATCCGATGAGGCTGTAAGATATCAGAAATTTACCTCATTTCGATCTCGAAAGGGCTGTCCACGTACGTTAACGTTGTTTATCTAGATTATGATCACTGCCCCTCACGCAGAGATCTTCCTGTGTTCGTCAGATACCTTCCCGAACTTTCTCGTATATGTAGATGATAGATCTACGCTCAAACATCAATACATACTATAGGCGTTGGCCAGGAGCAATCCGACATTTCCCCACCCCCGACCTTCTCGCCCTCCTCTGCGCTGTCTACCCCACCGTACCCACAAGTATCACTCGTTTTCATCGGGTCCTGGCTGCTAAACAGGCCGCATCCTGACGCCTGCGTTTTCATTCCAGACTTATCTGTGATGAATTTAAAAAGAGCGGTCCGCCTGATTCCGGGACTAGCAGACCTTCAACGTATGATTAATATTACTACTCGCCCGTTTGTAGTTGCTTTCGTTCTTATCTGTTCTACCACCGCAGTATAATCTACTTGGTTCTTTGCATCTGAAACTTCGCCAGAACTCTCAGATCTAACTTAGGGTGTTGCTGACATTATCGTTTTAGTCTTTACTGGCGGATCGGATGCCACCATGATTAACTCTCACGGCGATCTCGTCCTCGGCATCGCAGCCCTCGACGGTTTCTTCTCGATTCCAAATTCTTCAATATGGACACCTCCGCGATGCGCTGGGTCACCTGCCTCTGCGACATCTTTCTCCCATGTTTTCTAAGAGCTGGTTTGCTTGTCCCAGGAATGGTGGATCCAAACTCGTACAAGTCATTATGGAAGATGGTGGTGATGCTCATGCGCTGATCACTGTGGTGCAATTGTTGGACCATCGGTCTCATCTGGGCGATGGCTTGGGGGTGGCAGTTGACCGTCGTCGGGGTGGCTATTGGATCTGTCTTATGGGTCTTCAGATGAACCTCATGGCAAAATGTGAGGGTGCAACAAGAGGATTCATGAAGAGGTTGCGAGGGTATACTACGAGGTGAGTTCTATTATTTTTCGATGTATCCCATCCTAATCCCCTTTCCCAGTCGATTCTCAATGTCCGTGGTATTCGCGCTATGTATCTTCAGGCTCAATTCGAGAAGGCCGCTTCGCACTTGCCTTTCCACTGTTGTGCACCTGCCCTTTTGTACGAGGGCTGCTCTTACGGTGTCACCAGCGCTCGTCTACTTGTCCAAGGCGCTTCTTTTCTACGTCGGCACAGTGCTTCATCGTCAATGGACACGTACACCTACCTCCAGATGTGTCAAGTCCTTGATCTCGTCGTATTCACCGTTTCCATCGGCTCCCTACCCATGTCCTTCACTTGACGCATTTCCAAGTCCGCTCTCGCCGCGCACGATCTGCCCGAGCTCATCAATCTAGACACCATCGGTCGCTCAGAGTCCCAGGGTATCTTCCGTCGCTGTGAATATCGACAGTCGATCTACAGGTCATTTCGCCCTACTGCCCTACGAATATTGGATGTGCGCTCCTGTGACGTAGCAGACGCCGAAGCCGCCGCCGAGACCATTTCTTCGACTTTCTCGTGTCTCCGTATTCTCCATCGCTCTAGCGAAAGCGGTCTGGTATGTAACGAAAGCTCAAATCGTTTGCGGTTCATGGCCACACTGCAGTATCAGCAGGAGCCTGAGCGGATTAAAGGTTCACATTGTCCGACTTTCTATGACGACGGGTACTATGTTGACAGAGAACCTTTCAATGTCGAAGTATTTGGTGCTTAGGTGGGTTACTTGTAGCGCAATAGGTTTCCATTTCGCATTCTCTGGTTGCGTTCAAATTTCTTCTACCTGGCGTTTTTCATCTGAGCACACTTGGTGACTACATACACAGGCACCTCTATTTTATTGTTCACATTCTATATCCTTCCTCGTTAACGACACTCGGACTCGACCCTCAGATCCCCGCCCAGATCTTTAACATCAAACTCCTCAAAGAGCCTCGCATCTGAGATGTTGAAGACAACATAGTGTGCGGGTCAGTGTTTTAGGTATAGCTATTTGACTGTAACAACGCACTTACCACTCATGGGTTAACTTTTCGTCACATCTAATGGGCGCAGACTCAGGGTGCGCGTAACCTGTTCCTGAACGAATCGTAGCGTCTCATCAGCACCGTCAAACACGATAACTCGATCAGGAGATAGTTTGATGTTATCAAATATAGAACTCATAGTAATGTGGAGGATACGATGCCTTTATTAGCAACAAGTTGAGAATTTGAGTCAAAGGGTGCAATAATGACCGTGAGGTCATCATCTTCAGAGACGCTAAAGGATGGTCAGTAGCGGTAGGATTGAGTGAGGTGGAGGCATGCTCACGACTGTAGTCCTCTGTTTTGACTGGTTAGGTTTATTCATGGCGCTCGAAACGATCCACAGATTCATTGCACTTGCACAAGAATGACATTACTTGAATACAGCTACAAAAGTATGAAATGACATAACAATTACCATGGTGAAGAACTACAAGTGCAGCCTCAGACTGGTCCACGACACTGCCTTGTACGCGTCAGGAGGAAGATTGCGTAAAGTGGTAACCGTAAGGACCAGAAGGTGATACGTGCTATGATGTACGACATAGGCCACTGCATGGAGCTACATGGGTGCGTCAGGTGCATGTGAAAACGGGGCTCGTAGAGGAACTCAGGAAGGCGGGTAGAAGTACTCACGAGTTGGAAGGCATGCGTTCGTCATGGCAGTTGCAGGAGCGGAGACCGAGGATGATCGTGTTTCACGTCGATATGCGCTTCATCAAGAACCTCGGCGAATCTTGTACAGGGACAAGAATTTCAGTCAGTCTAGGGGCCTTAGCCTTAATCAAAGCGATATTTAACATGGACTTCATGTACCTTGCTCACCCGTTGGAAGGAACGACACAAGCCATTGGAAATGGGGCTTGTTTCACGATGGGTGGTTGGTTGATCCCTGTTTTTTGCGCATGTAGGGCGATGCGTACTGCCCCGAATCATGGTAAGACTACTGTCGTGTCAGTAGTCCACACCATCCTTACTTATGAGTTACCTGTCAGGATGTGTTCGATGCTGCGAATGTTATATTTCTCCCCTCTGATATTGTTCAAGTTACAAGCGTGCATGACATGAGGTGATAGAAATTGAAGTTTAGAAGAGGTTTGTGATTGCACATTCCACGGACAATGAACGGACACAACAATACAGCAACGGTGTAACATGAATATAGGTTGAAAAGTGAGTTAACTGTTCGAGGAGACGACCACGAACGTTTGAATCGCAAGCGTTGTGATTTGTTCGGTTACTTCCTAGCTGCGTCAAAGGCGGTCTATGGACGCGGTCGAATGATAGCTGCGGAGAAACATCTCCCTCTCAATCTGTGCCATTCGTCATCATTTCAGTCGAAGGAGTAGAAACGAACGATGAGCTCACGAAAGAAACATGTATTGAGCCGAATTTCTCACGGGTTGCCAGTAGGAACGTGTTCGACATGGTAGGTAGGAGCAGAGACTGAGGGTTAATAGAGTTCATAGAATCTCGTCGGTTAGCCGCTGCATATCAACTCAAGTCTAACAGAAAACATTTTGTGGATACCTGCTGTTCGATGTGTCTCCTCGTGCTCGACATGTTGAGAAGAATGTTGATCCTCGCAGCTCAGATTAACTCAGATGGCCGACATAACGCATTCAATGCGACTCTGTTGATATCAAGACTGAGGAGACCGCGCCGTGACATAGGGAATGCTGGATTCGATGGTATCCGGTCCAATAAAAATTCTGTTTACCTGGGCTAGAAATAAAAGAAGATTGTTAGAGGAAGAGGTGTGGGGATTGGACGTTGCACATACCACCTTTCTCTCCACCATTACAGTGTGTTTTTCAGTCAAGTTCGATGGACACGCATGGACTGCGGAGGTGCAGAAGCACTGGGTAAGATTTTGCATATAGATAGAGCGTGAATAACACGAATACGTAGTAACTCCATGACCCACCTTCTAGTTTGATAGATCTGAAATCGCCCATAACGACATGTAAATGGTGACAAGCGACGCGGATAGACGATGAGCTGAGTGGAAAGCACCAATGTAGGAACCTGAATCAGTTGCCTTGTCGATGCGTTAAGCGCTGAGACCAGAATGGCATGAGACGTGGACTCTTCGTATATGGACGGGGCATCGATAAGAACTCGACATGGAAGGTATTGATGAGGATGTGGGCTACCTTCGAGAATGAGGACGGTGATTTCAGATGTTACCGATTAGTATTGAGTCACTATCGAGGGCTTGACCAAGGTCTTGAGGAGGACTTGGTGTTAATGGCCGTGAAGACGAGAAGACATGTTGGTGGCGGCGTGTGTCTGTCAAATGGCAATGTTGCGGAATAACTGATCATGAATGATAGACACGATCATATGCGCGAGCTGAAGCGCTGACTTGTAGGACGTATTCGACGTTGCAGCTATTTTCATGGAAAACTCATTTAGCCGCTTTTGTTTGTTGTTGGAGCGACACCAAACAGAGGCGCGCGCGACAGGGTCTCGTCACTGCCCCGCAGTACCACACAAGCCCCACAAGTCCAAGTTACGTTAAAGATTCGTGTGGAGGAATGTAAAGTTCATCCTCGGCAAACACCGAGAGACACCTACTTCAACTCAAGTACCAAGGTCTACGGTGCTCGCACAATCAAGCCTGCAGGGCTTTTCTGTATGATGCACTAGGTTGTTACCTTGGAATGACGAGCTACAGGCTTTCAGCTTCCACTGCAAATGCAGACCCTTACCTTTTAAATTGACCGTGTATCGCAATAGCAAACTTGGACCCGACTCTTACCTTGCCTCCACTGGGATCTGCAGCATAACTTCCAAAGCTTCCATCACGATTGGAGTCGGCGTCGATGTACATCCTCGTCACCACCCCAGGAACAGACGTAACTAAGCTATTTGCAACAAACAGGCTAAGGCACTATCATATATCTATGTTCAAATTCTTGTTCTCGCGCCCATTCTGACTCTTGCTCCAAGTCACATTCACAGTACTAGTGCTAGTGCACAATCACTCATCATATGCGCATTGTATCGTCCCGCTCAAGACCTGTCATTCACCTCAATTGAACTCGTACACAATGAATCGACTTTTCTGTGCATTGGATGTCATTCCCCGCTTTGATTTGCATTGTTTACGCTATGAAATATATAAATTGGATTTTATAGCGTTTTGCGTGCTCAGCAACTAGATGAGAATGGCAAGACTAGGTCAACATTGCAGGGCACATTCATCGGATTCGCCCAGTCCGACTGCTTACCCTGGCCCATCGTGGGCTACTTTCCTGACGACTGACCACGACAATATCGCTCACTTCATCATTGGCAGAGCCTTTCCCGCTGCCGTCGGTGCTATATTTATAGTCCTTAGCGCCTCAGGACCAGCGTCTATCGTGCCTGCCAGCTATCAATGTATACACGTGCAACATGCCCTCAACCCTCACCCATTTCTCCTCTCCATCTCACCTGAACTTCGTCCACATTCCCCATATCCTACACCCCTTCTTGTCTCACCACTCAGCCCATCCAATATGCCTCGTGTCGCTCGTCGTTTGCGTCGTGGCCGTGGTAGCTGGGAAGGCCAATATATCAGACTTCAAGGTGCGTCATTACACACGACCTGGTTTTTGTTTTGTGACCTTCACGCTCTATCAACAGTCATTGGCGGACACAATATCAACGTCCCTTCCAAGCGCATACCCGCAGGCATTTACGTGGCCATCAAATTCGACAAGATGAAACGCTGGAACTCAGCTGTCCGAGTCCTATCGTCCGACAATTCTGTGGCTTGGGGTGATTCCGTGACCTTGTAAGCCTTCCACAGAGCATTGCGGATGCATTTTGAGTACTCACCGTGCATTTGCAGATCACCAGATGCATCGCCTAGTTTATCTCTGGAGATCCGGGCGTCCTTTGAGCTCGGTCGTATGCTAGGGCATGGAGAACTTGTTGGAACACTTGAAACATCGTGGCATAAGGTCCTCGATCATAGAGACGAACCTTTCGGTGAGTCATCTGCTTCCCATTCACACACATCTACTAACTTGTCGTAGATCTGTCCTTCCAGCCAATTGATGATATTTGCCCTACGCTCACGCTGAAGGCCGTTTCTGTGCACGCTTGCGGAAATGAGGACATCGGACTATTTGATGTATGTGACATGACCCTCTCGTGCTTTGCAGCCTCCGCTGACAGAACACAAACTGCAGACCGTCGCCGATTCCGAGATCACGCGGCGCACAGATGAAGGCCATGCACGTTTTCGAAAGTACATGAGAAGCCAGCATACCTCTCAACTGAACCGTTCCGTAAATAATTTCCAGTGGGTTTTGGACCAGTGTCCGGTTGGCCATCCCGACCGCGCTGCCGCTCTTACCAACCTCGCATGGGCCCGCCTTCAAGGCTATATTCGAAATGATCTTCCAGACATTGACTCTACTACCGCTCTATTGCGTGACGCGCTTGCGTTGCGTCCGCAGGGCCACCCAGACCATCCCTTATCTCTTTATCATCTTACCGTAGTGCTGGCCTGGCGCCATCAGGATCAAAAAACCACCACTGCAATCCGTGAATGTGCCCAACTCTACCACGAGCTAGGCACCTATTTTTGTAACATCACGGCAGGGGACAAACTCGTCGATTATGTGATTCAGGCATGCAACAATCTTCCAAGGGACACATCCGACGAAGGCATCCAACTTCGACGGATCGTGCTCGAGCACTGTCCGGTTGGCCATCAACACCGTCCGGATGCCCTCATGCGAGCTTGCACAGGCAGTTGAAGCACGCTTCGACCAACACGGCAGTATTGATGATCTAGAAGAGAGCATACAACTTCGTCGTGAAGCCCTTTCTCTGTTCCCCGAGGGACATTCCTGACCGCGATACCTACTTGAACGACTTAGGCCCTTTCACTCATGTCCCGCTTCCATCACCAAGGAAAATCTCATGACCTTGATGAGGCTATCTCTTTGTTTGAAGAGGGGCTGCATCTGTGCCCTATTGGACATGAATATCGTGATATATCATTGGACAACTCTTAGCGAGCGCCCTCCTCGACCGTTTCCGAGGCAACACAGTAATATTGATGACATCAACAGAGCTATCAGCCTCTATCGCGAGGCACTGACATTGCTGTCCACCTGGGCATCCAATTGTCGGTGACCCACACTCAACAACCTTGCCCTCACACTCAAAACCAGATATGCACGAATTAGATACCAGCGAGGATCTCGATGAGGCCATCAATTTGTTCCGCGAATCACTTCGGTTAAGGCAGCTTGACCATCCAGAACGCCATGTAAATCTTCACAATTTGAGCTCGGCACTCTGCTCCCGTTTCACGGAAACTCAGGAGAATGAAGATGTTGAGGAAGCCATTGATCTCTGCCAGCAAACATTGGCGACTTTGCCTTCGCTTCATCCAGATAGACATTTCAGCTATATGCGGCTGCAGAAGGCCTATTTGTCTCGTTACAAGGGGCAGGACAGCCCTGCTGATTTGCTACTCGCAATGGAGAACTTCCGACTGGCATCAAGACACCCCACTCAAGGCTTTCCAAATCGCATCACACAGCCTTGAGATGGGTTGATGCAGCCGAGGATCATGAGCACGAATCTGTCGTCGAAGCATATCACACATGCTTGGATCTTTTTGACAACCATGTGATGACGCGATCCTCCATTATCTCACGGCGCGATGCCGCAACCGCTTTTTATGGTGCACAATCACTGCCAGTAGATGCAGCGTCGTGCACCATTCGTCGTAATGATCTGCAACGAGCAGTTGAACTCGTGGAGCAGGGCCGTGGCCAGCAATGGTCACTGGCCTCTCGACTTAGGACTCCATTGGAAGACCTCGCATCCGCAAGTCCACCACTAGCTCACAGCCTCTCAGAGCTCAGTAAGCGCCTGTCTGATGCTCAGGGCTCTGCAGGTAGCACAGACAGTGCTGCTGCTGACCGGGCAGCAATAGAATACAGGAGACTTACAAAGGAATGGGATGCTGCAGTGGCAGAGGTTCACAGTATTCAAGGTTTTTCGCGTTTCCTACTGCCACCATCATATGAAGAACTGCAAGCTGCAGCGCAGCTATGGGCCAGTCATCATCCTCAATGCCAGCAAATACTCTTGTGACGCCCTCATTATCCCGACTTCAGGGGAGCCGCACCATGTTCCCTTCCCATCTCTCACTCTCGCGTATCTCGAGATGCTGCAAGAATAACTTTGCCATGGAGATACGGCTGGCAGCTCGATATGGGCCCAACAGAACCGCGAAAGGATTTGCGTGCGCTGTTGCGGCAAGTATGGGAACAGATCATGCTGCCCATCATTGATGTTCTCAAGCATGACCTGGAATTGCAGGACCGGTCTCGAATATGGCTGTGTCCCACGGCAGCCTTCACCTCCATTCCTCTCCATGCAGCCAACCCCTTTCGAAAGAATTCAAATCGCTCTGGGATGGAACCGTCCCTTGAGGATCTCTACATATGCTCTTACACGCCCACACTTTCGGCTTTGATCAGGTCTCGACAGATGATGAAGATGCGTGCGGAGACACCGTGCTTCGTGGCGATTGGGCAGAGTCAACCAGGTGCTGGGCAAGGTAAAATGCTCGCCGCTGTCGACAGCGAGCTCGAGCTCGTCCATAAACTCACTCCCCCCAATGCCAAGTTCACCACTCTCTCTGGCGATGATGCTACACGGGCAGGTGCACTGGATGCTTTGCGACGCAACACCTGGGTGCACCTCGCTTGTCATGGCAAGCAAGACCACCAGCAGCCCTATCATTCACGTTTTTCCATGAGAGATGAACCCCTCACACTACTCGACATCATGGAGAATGACACGCCGCATGCCGAATTCGCGTTCTTATCAGCGTGTCATACCGCCGTCGGCGATGAAAAGACGCCCGACGAAGTCATCCATCTCGCAGCTGGTCTACAGTTTTCGGGGTTCAAGAGTGTGATTGGCACTCTTTGGGCGGTCGACGACGCTGTCACAAAACACGTTGTTGAAGCTTTTTACGAGAATATGTTCAAGGAGGGTGTCATTGACTGTACAAGGGCAGCCTCGTCACTCAACTATGCTACGGACACTGTGAAGAAAATAATACCGCTCGAGCAGAAAATCGTGTTCGTTCATATTGGTGTGTAGTGCTATATCATATTGCTTTCATCTGGTGCGGATTTACAAGTCATTTCTCTTTCATTCATCATGTTGTACTCTAAATAAGTTACGCGCAGAAATTACCATGATACTGTTATGCTCTAGGTCAACTCTAGTTGTCTCCTTTTCGTATTGTCTATGTTGTTGTCTCAGTTCTAGCGTCTTTATCCGTTACTCGACGACAGTGCCGGTGTATTCGAACGTTTGTGGCGTCATCTTCTACTTGAGTGCTAGTTGAAAACTTCAATTCGGCCGCATCTCAATGGAACCTCAAATAAGCACCGTCAGCGGCCCAGCGCAACCAATGTCGAGACAGAAGCCTGGTCAGTCCCAATGAACCAACTCTATGGAGCCGAATGGGTACATCAGGTGCATGTCAAAACGAGGCTCGTAGATGACGAGGAACTCACGAAGGTGGGTAGAAGTACTCGCCAGTTGGAAGGGACGCATCTGTCACGGAAGCTGCAGAAGTGGAGGTCGAGGGTGATCGCGTTTCGTGTCGACATGCGCTTCATCAAGAACCTTGGTGAGTCTTTTATGGAGATAAGAATTTCAGTGAGTCTAGGGGCCTTAGCCTTCCAAAGCGATAGTTAACACGGACTTCAAGTACTCACTCACCCGTTGGAAGAGACGAAGCAAGCCGCTGGACACGAGGACTTGTTTCACGACGGATGATTTAATTGATTCCTATTGTTGATGCAGAGGGATGTGTGCCGTCCATCCTTCGAATCATATCAAGACTGCTGTCGTCCCGCTGGTCGAATGACATGCTCAGACACCCTGCACTGTGTAGCTATCAGGATGTATTCAACGCGGCGAGTGTTATATTTCTTACCTGCGATGTTGTTTGACAATGCGCATGACATGAACTGTATGATAGAAATTGAGGCTTAAAAGAGGTCTGTCATCGTATGCAAAGGAATACATTCACTGACAATGAATAAGTACAACGATATGGCACCATAGCATGAATATAGACTGACAAGTAAGCTGGCTGTTCTAGGGGACCATCACGAATACTTTAGTCGCAAGCGTTGAGATCTGTTCAGTTCCTTTCTACCTGCGTCAAAGGCAGTCTACGGCTACAGATACAGGCAATGCGGAGGAACGGCCCCCTCTCGATATGTACCCTTCGTTATCAGTTCAGTCGTAGAAGCAGACACGAACGGCGAGCTCAAGCATGGGTTGAGCTGAAGTGCTTGTGAGTTGCCAGTAGGAACATGTTCAACTTGGCAGATCAGCAAATCACGAGTTTCCTTTTGAGTAGCAATGTCTTCATCCCTTCTCGGCCCAGCCCGCGTAGATGACATTTGTTTGCGACTGTCATGGTAAGTATGTACCTTAGACTGTTTTAGGCGGGTTGGTCCCTTGTTCGTGGGAGGCATGTCAATGATTGGCAGCCTCACGTCTGTCCTTGCTTGTTATCATTATCATTAAAGGCAGTGTACATCTAACGTTGACTACATAGGCGGTGTCTCGCAGTGTGTACTTAATCCACCCGATGACCCCAGTATGTGCTGGCCCTCCTTTACACCTCTCTTATGTCTTCCCAACCGACGGAACAAGATTGGCACCCATCCAGTCTTCTTGCACATGACGCACTCGACTCGATATCTAATGCGAAGTTCACTGCTCAGGCTGGAACTGATTTCTATGACCGCAGTCCGATGAGCCGCAGATATGCCCTTGCTGGAGTGGCATGCTCGAGTATTGTCAGCTGCTGTTGCATCATTGCAGGCACTGTCATTATTTCCGCTCGCGGACCTTCGGGTATGATTCAAGCGACGGCCACGGACCTGCAGATAGAGATGCGGAACCTAGCACTAAACTTAATTGTCACGTTATGCACAGAGTCTATAGGCTTCGTGCACGGCATCTCCTTGCGCTCAGCGCTGGCCTCACAGTCCCGGCTTACTTTCAACACTAATCTACGCCTTTTGACCGCAGCTCATGGATGGCGCAATCCTAACGGTGCCCTCCTCAATGGTCTCATGGCTGTCCTCCTCATTATATCTTACACCTCAGTCTCACTCGCCGCATCGGCTCTTTACATCGTAGGGCTCCCTCTCCTCGTTTTGGGCATTGCACTTCTTCTGCAGATAGCCATCGCATTAGCAGGGATGCAAACTGTCAAAATATTGACGTGGAGCTCCTCACCCTTCGACCTCACCGCTGCTCTGGTTTATCACACCCAATTGGCTCCTGCTTCTTTCCGGTGCATGCGTGGTGTGTCCGACCTGTACATAGCTGGAGGTTCAGCGAGGCCGTCAGATGCCCAGCCATCGGCGTGGCATGCTCACACTAGCATCCGGAAAGTTGTTGTTTCTCTTTGGGGGCTCGTTGTAGTATGCGCTGGATGGGCTGCGTTTGTCATGTACAAACAAAACCTGGTCCCTCAGTCGACCTCGATACCGTGGTCGTTTTTTTTTCACTGACGTGCAAACAACTTATGCCCTCGAATACCGTGTTACGTCCTCCAAGGGTTTCAATGCCCAGACGTGGATTCTGGCATTTGTCAACATAGCAGTCATCCAGGGAGTGTTGACACTTGGGCTGCATTGCTCGGAGCTCATCGCGGACGTCATTCAAAATGAAAGGCAATGGAGATGTGCAACAACAAGGAAAGGACTTCACACGGCGACGAACCCGCTGAAGGGGTTTCTCACTAACCCCCTCGGCCTCGTCCTTTTCATCGTGAAGCCTGTGCTACGTGAGTCATTCGCGATTATCTTTTATCGATTTTCTTCAATAACATCATTAACGCTGTAGACTGGATGTTTGGGATTGCATTCCAGGCCACGTATGTAATCGACATTCAATACCACCCATTCACAGTTATGGGATCGTACACAAAAATGGGTGTATACCAGGTTTGCATCGACTGTCTGAGTACAGCCGCTACAACATCCTCACATGTTTGCAGATCGTGAACTTATGTATAGCACTGTTTATTTTTTCCTGTGTCTTCACTATCATCGCACTGCACCAACCACGCGGACCCCAGCCTGCCACATACGGGCACCTCCAGACTCTGGCAAATCTTGTAGATGAGTGGTCTCCTGTGATGTGGTGGGGTCACAAGGAAGACGGAATCCCATATTGTCATGCTGGTAGCGAATTTCCATTCATGCAAGGATGATGTATTGACGCTCTTGAACAGGGACGAGTAATCATCCGCTGCCGGATGTCAAGATGGACTGTGTATATGCTGGTACCGATGTCATGTCCTATTCACCCATCTCGGGAGAAGTACCTGCTGTTGAAAAGGCATTTCTTAATTGATGATTTATCTTTTTTGAGCCGTGCTGACGATTCATTTAGTAACGGTGCACACGGTCAGCCACGCCATCGAACAAGATATTGGTGATCTCCACGATATATCTACCGCGTTGCAGGTAGCTCGGTATGCTATCTCATATCATAGCAGGCACGCGAAACACTTCCTGGCTCTTATGATTTTCACCTTGATTATACTTGGGACTGATCTAAGTACCTCTGATCTACTTCGTCAATAGTCTCGATCTTCAACATCTCCGGATACCACATACCTTCCTCGCACTTCCGTCCTCACATGATACCCGCATTTCTCTTGCTTTACGAGTTACATTACTAGTTGTACGACTACAGCCTCGCTGCAGGGATTGGTTCACAATGTGATTCTCATGTAAGTAGGTATCGAAGCTAAGTAGGGAGGACTTTATCATGAGCGGTGAAACAATAGATAAGTATATTCCTCAACATCAACTTCTTCCTACTTCTTCAGTTCTACTAAGTTGGTAGTTAGTACACATTGCGAAGGTTGATTGTTTGTAGGACTTGGTGAATTATTTCGCCTCTCCCCTTGCCCGTACGCGTCGGTGTGCATGCAGATACCAAATTTCAGCACCATGGTTGACAGTGCCCACTGTCAAGCGCGAGACCTAAAATTTTTGTGATAACGTGACAGCATGTCGCACCTAACTTTTGCCTTCTGCCACCTCCAGAGACCATGAGGGTTAACGTTCAACTTGAAGATGGTATCTGAGTCCAGCTTCAAGTCGAACGTTAACCTTCGGTTCTATTTCGCAGCTAAGTATACCATGGCAGGGGTTGGCTGATTGGTTCTTTGAGGTACTTATCTCGCTGTCGCTTTTGCCTATATGGATCACATCCAGTCGCCAGGCTGAATGCGGGAGTAAATTAGGTCTTCCGAAGATTTTACTGTCTGTTCGATAGGGACATCTTTAATGCTGTACGCGCGTTTTCTTGAATCTTGTGGGACACGATATCTTATCATAGTCGACCTTGTCTGGCATTCGCAGGCATCATTCGTGACCTATTATTAAATCGCTTCTGCTATGGATCTGATAGAGCAGAGTAGGTGAGAATTCACGGTGCGGGGCTTCCGAAGTTTGACACCCGCCTTGGCGAGCGCGTCTCGTGCCCGTCTGCCAGACGGCATATAAGTAGGAATACATCCACGCGTTATGGCTTCACCGTGGAGCGTTTCCACGTCTCTGTATTATGTCCAGCTCTGCCGACGAGAAAGGGAGCGGCTCGACCAGCCATGACAATGATTCTGTGTCGGTGTACGAACGACCAAAAGGCTTGCGCGGGCTGTATTATCACCCTATAACGCAAATCGTTATGCTGGCTTTCGTCTGCTTCTTATGCCCTGGTATGTTCAATGCCCTCACTGGACTCGGCGGAGGCGGCCAAGTAGACCCAACAACCTCTGCAAACTCGACTTGTGCGGTGTACGCAACATACGCGTTCTTCGCGTTCTTCTCTGGGTAACGCACATTCTCATCCCATGATCATCCAGTGATTTATTGAGCTTATGAAGGACCGTCAACAACAAGATCGGTGCCAAACGTACTCTGCTCTTTGGGACATTGGGCTATGCGCTCTATGTCGGTTCTTATCTGCAAGTTATTTTTCGTTTTCGGTCATGTCTCCACTGATGTCCTTATGCCTACTAGTGCAATCAATATCCACCCGGGCGCTGGCTGGTTTGTTGTTACATCGGGTGCCCTTCTCGGCGTCACTGCCGCATTCCTCTGGACTGCACAGGGCGCGCTGATGCTCAGCTACTGTACTGAAGCACAGAAGGGCATCTTTATCAGTATCTTCTGGGCCATTTTCAACTTGGGAGCAGTCGTAGGAGCCACAGTATCTTTCGGGCAGAATATTCACTCGACGGTAGGTACTGTGATACATTATTGACACAAGCGCTTATCATTGAAGCTTTAGAGCAACGGCGGTAAGTCTACTCCCTCACCATGCCACTATCTTGATTAAACTTGACATCCTACCAAGTCAGCAATGGCACATATGTCGGTCCTCCCACATCGCTTCACCGCCGCTATCACTCAATATAATTACTGCACAGGTTGGAATATTGGTTCTCACCTTGCTCGGCGTGACGATCCCCCTGTTGATGGCCGATCCCGACAAGATGATCCGCACAGACGGCACGAAAGTAGTTATGCCTCGCCATCCGTCCTGGAAGTCTGAATTCTATGGCTTGTGGGTTGCGATCATCACAGACCCCATGATCCTCCTGCTTTTCCCGATGTTCTTTGCGAGTAATTACTTTTACACTTGGCGTGCGTCTCTTCTAATTCGTACACCTTGTGCGTCCTGACCTTCTTGAGCAGAGTTCAACGATTACAACTCAGCGCTTTTCAACATCCGCGCGAGATCACTAAATAATTTCATGTACTGGCTTTCGCAGATCATTGGCAGCGGAATGATCGGAATCATTCTAGACACCAGGAGGCTGCGGAGACGCGTGCGCGCATTCACTGGGTGGAGTATTCTGCTAGTCATGACATTCCTCGTCCACGTCTGGGCCTATTACTACCAAAGGTTTGCATTCTTCAATATAGATAGACCTTTATATCACTTATTAACGGTCGTGTATCCAGGACTTATACCCGCGCCTCCATCCCACAAGACTCGCAGAAGATGGACATTTACGACCCAAGATACCCAGCGCATGTCTGGCTTATGATATTATATGGCGTGCTCGACGCGATGTGGCAGACGACCAGTTTCTGGCTCATCGGTGCCATGAGCAATGATACGAATAAGCTGGCTATTTACTCAGGGTTTTGTACGCCTCATCTCTCTCCCTTCGTCTGGTATGTAATGTCTGACCGTCTATTCATTTCACAGATCACTCCGTCCAGAGCGCTGGAGCTGCTGGCGTATGGCGGATGGATGCAATCGGGCTTCCGTAAGCCCTAGTAACTCGATCAATTGATGAGGCTTGAAAGTTAACCTGTCTTACAGCTACATGAACATCTTCCTCTCAACATGGTGTCTGGTCGTCGCGGGTCTTGTATTCGCCTTCCCTATGATCTACCTACGCATCAGAGATACAACTATGCTCGAAGACGAGGGCTTGTACGCGACTCTTCTTTCTTCATATATCTGCGGTTGCTAATTTTTTGTGACATGTACAGGATGCAAAGAGATCAGATCAATGATATGAAGACAAAAGGGATGGTTGAGGAGAGCGGGAACGAAATGCCATGAGCCCTGTTTAGTGTTCATGCTTGTATGACCATTCAGAAAACTCGGATAATTAGGCTGCGCACATTTATATCTTGGAATACATCCAGGAGTATGAGGTTATTTTTTCCTCGGGTGTGATAGTGGCAGAGAGGTATTAGTACTTCAGAGCTGAATTCCCTGTCTAGTTGCAGACAAGTTGAAGCATGATTGATCAAACTTAGGATCGGTGCGCGCTGTACGTCGTCACACGCCATACTAACCGTGAAGACTGTAGCTATGAGATCAACACTACTCTCCCTAATCAGAACGAAAGGAAGGGGCATGTAGGGAACGCAAAAAAACAAGCGACACAATCGATACCGCCAAATATGGTTGCCATAAGCAATCCAGCCGACGTAAGGACGAACGCATCCGACCCTCCTAGTATGATTGCTGCCATCAAATGTTGGAACTTGGAGGATTCGAAATGTGGGATTGTCATCCCAACCCATCAATTCGAGAAATGAGTCGAGGGGTGCAAAAAAACCGAAGCCTCCCATGCAGGGTCACTAGTACAGACATGATCAGCAGCGGTAGAATTGATCGAGGCAGACACATGCTCTATAATGGAGTCCTCTGGCTTTGACTCGGTCGACTTACAATACACTGGATAAGGACATTGTACATCGAGAGGCTTATTCCACCACACAGCATAGGTGAGGAAATTGAGAACCGCAAAAGCGAGCGTTCCCGTTTCAAGCTTGGTGGTGTCGAGATGACAAATGGTGCGGGAGATTAGCTGCAGAATAAACCAGGCCACCTGAACGATGATCAGTCCTTTCGATATTACATTGCCTTTGCTCCGGTCGTTGATCTGCTTTGCCGTTAGGGTAGGAGCATCAATATGCTTGGCACGTATCAGCTCGAGAATCTGTTCAGGCTGAAGTATATGGTAGGGTTTCCCGTCCACATAAAGCATGAGACCGCCCATCAGCACAAAGAAGCTGTGCGTCTGAGTCCACGTATAATCTAAGGATGCACGTGAGTCAAATGTCAGGTATGGTTTGAAAGGATGAATTGAGCTTACCGTCAGATTGTTCTGAAACAGAAGCCTTAACTAACTTTTTGAATGGCCTCGCAAGAGCACGAGCTTCCCCATTTTTGCTGACGAAACACAAGTATAGATGGTTCACCTCCAGCAGGTGCTACAAGAAGCTGAGTGCTGTCACGATCTTGAAAAACAGGTGAGCCATAACTAAACATGTTTGCCATTTGGGATAGAACATTGGATTCACCTTCATATTCAAGTTGTTCTACAGGTACTGCTGCACGCTCGTTATCTACGCACGTACATGGTGAGTTGCCCAATGACCATATCCAGATGTTAGGGAGAAAGACTCACTTTCAGACTGCTATTGCGCATGACGAACACTGAAATACCCCGAGTCCTTGAACTGCTTCGTAACAAGACGAGCGCTGAGCCACTGGCGCATAGCCCAGGTAACAAGGAGTTCGGGAGCGATTAATGCCGTCACCATGATGCCAAATCCCCGCCGTAGGATACGAGCAAGGCTGTCCTTAGGACTCGGAATATTGGGGTAAATGGCGCTGTAGATACACGCGAAAAGTGTCAGACATCATCGAGTTTTTCATCCTCCAAATAATCCTCGACGATGCCCAAAAGGAGATACAGCAAATCTGCACAGATTCTGACGACGGAACTGATGTGCCATAGGACCTGTTCCCAATATGTGGGGAAGGTAGAAAACCAAGCGGTACAATGACTCACTTTCAGGTTGCTCCTTGGAAGGATGAACACTGCATAACCCCGAGTCCTTCAACTCTCTTGTAACACGACGAGCGCTGACCCACTGGCGCATAGCCTATACGACGATCAAATCAGGAAAAGCTATTGCTATTACCATGATCCCAAATTGTCGCCATACAACACGAACGGGGCTGTCCTTAGGGCTTGGGATATTGAGGTGAATGGCACTGTACATGCACACGAAAAGGGTCAAAGCGCAGCCAGAGACGATGCGCCACAAGGTTCTATTATTCGCGCATGACAGGTTTTGGGAGCCTTCCTTGTACTGGTTGATTTTAGTATATGAGTAGTAAATGCGGCCTGGACCACTTGAACGAGGTACTCGAGCATGTCGTAGAGAAGTGTAAGTGTTGCTGAGTGCCTTGAGGTTTAGACGTTGTATGTCGACGTTTGGAACAAGCCGCTCACCTCCTAAACCGTATCCAAACTCTCCTAATTCCTCCTAACCCTGCGTGATCAAAAGTGCCGAAAAAACGGCCTTACGGTAGAATCTCATGGAGTTGGCGCACCCTCTGGTTGATCCCAGAACTGACATTCAGTGAAGTAATCCAAAAACCATCTAACCAGCAGAAAACACAGTATTAGCCTACGATAGTCGATGCCAAGGTGTAGTGATCGAATGGGAGTCACGGTGCCACATATGCTATGATAGATGCAGCATTGAAGTAGTCCAGTGGCAGTGCTCAGACTTCCAATCCCGACGTCATGATTTGTCTCTTTGTTAACATCAACTCGAACGTATATGTTACATATCCTTAGTTCCAATGGCGAAGATATCGAACACGTCAGGTTGTGCAGGCCAGCGGATTCTGGCAAGGAATCCTCGCTATGTTGATAATCCCCGTACGACCTGGCCAACTTGAACAAGGCAGATCAGCACTGTGGACCCTCTTCTGAACGCATGTAGGTTGGAGTTCAACACTGAGTGCGCTAAAAGACACGTAGAACCAGGCTATATCGAAGATCTTTCGGACGACAAAACGTTTCTTCCCTTCTTTACTTCTCTTTGCTTGCCTTACTCTTCTGTCTATGCTAATATTGGTATAGGTTGACTCACCACCAGTGAAAGTTTTCATCTGGTCCAATGCCCTTACTGCGTCGGGGGTGCTGGCAGCGTTACACTTTCTGCTTTTAGTAAGTGTTTTCGTTCCTTTCCCTCAGAAAGACGCCCTCGAAAACGAGGTCGCCACCTCTGCGGATGCCCGTTGCTGAATGTATTTTCTAGGCACGTCTTTAAAAATGCACACGTCTAGTATATGTCGATCCTTATCGTCCAGATTTCCGTTTGCAAGAATTGATACGAATACACTAAGGTCCCACTGACCTATTATTAAACCACTTCTCCCATGATGCAGCGGAGCAGGTGAGAGATCACTGTTCAATCCCACCTTGGCAAGCACGTCCCGTGCCCTGTCTGCTTGCATATCAATGTATAAGTAGTAGGACGAATCCACCCGTCATGTCTCCACCGAGGACCTTTTCCTCTCTTTACCATGTCCAGCTCTTCCGAGGAGAAAGGTAGCGGCTCGACCAGTCATGATAATGATTCTATCTCTGTGTACGAACGACCCAAAGGCTTGCGTGCTATTTACTATCACCCTTTGACGCAAATTATTATGCTTGGGTTTGTCTGCTTCTTATGCCCCGGGATGTTTAATGCCCTCACTGGACTCGGCGGAGGCGGCCAAGTCGACGCAACAACCTCTGCAAACGCGAATAGCGCAGTTTATGCGACATACGCTGTGTCAGCGTTCTTCTCCGGGTAACGCTCATTCCCATTCCTATGATCCTCCAAGTATTTACTGAGAGTACGAAGAACCGTCAATAACAAGATCGGTGCTAGGCTCACTCTGCTCTTTGGAACATTGGGCTATGCGCTCTATGTCAGTTCTTATCTGCAAGTGCCTTTCTTTTTAGACCGGTCTGCTTCATCCTTATGCCTTATTCAGCGTGATCAATATCCACCCTGACGCTGGCTGGTTTCTTGTTACCTCGGGTGCCCTTCTTGGTGTTACAGCCGGATTCCTGTGGACCGCTCAAGGCTCGCTGATGCTAAGCTATTGCACTGAAGCACAGAAGGGCATCTATATCAGTATCTTCTGGGGCATTTTCAGCTTGGGAGCAGTCGTAGGTTCTGCCGTGTCCCTCGGGCAGAATTTTAACTCGACGGTAAGTACTATGAAACCTTATAGGAATTAATGCTTACCAGCCACACGTTAGAGCAATGGCGGTAAGTCAGCTTCTTCATCATACCTTTATCTTAATTAATCTTGCCATCCTACCAAGTCGGCAACGGCACATATGTTAGTTCTACCCGCGAGGCTACACCGCCTACTATCACTCATTACTTCACAGATCGGGATCCTGGTTCTTACCCTGGTCGGCGTGACGATCCCGATGATGATGGCTGATCCAGCCAAAATGATCCGGACGGACGGCACGAGGGTCGTCATGCCTCGCCATCCATCGTGGAAGTCCGAATTCCATGGCTTATGGGTCGCGATAGTCACAGACCCTATGGTCCTCCTTCTTTTCCCGTTGTTCTGTGCAAGCGCATACTTTTACACCTGGCGTGAGTATCCCAACCCTTCCTGCTTGGTACGCCTGACCTTCTGTGAGCAGAGTTCAACGACTATAACGCAGCACTCTTTAACATCCGCGCGAGATCGCTCAATAATTTTGTGCACTGGCTTTCACAGATTTTTGGGAGCGTGATGCTTGGATTCGTGCTAGATTCAAAGTGGCTGCGGAGGCGCGGGCGCGCGTTCGCGGGGTGGTTCATTCTGCTGGTTGTCGCATTCGTCGTGCACATCTGGGCGTATGAGTACCAAAAGTTCGCACTCTCTCTCATAATCAGACTGTCCCGTCACTTATTAACGGCTTGTCTAGGACATACACCCGCAGCTCTGTGCTCCTGACGCCAAAAATGGACATCTACGACCCGCGGTACCCAGCACATATCTGGCTCATGATATTCTACGGCCTGCTAGACGCGATGTGGCATGTGATGTGTTTCTGGCTCATCGGCGCTATGAGCAATGATACGAATAAACTGGCAATTTACTCGGGGTTCTGTACGTCCCACTGATGCTTTCGTTCGGTGTGAAGCTCTAACCGTTATCCTTGTTTGATAGTCCATTCTATCCAGGCTGCCGGATCTGCTATCGGATGGCGTTTGGATGCGATTAAGCTTCCGTAAGCACTATCAATTGTGAGGTTCGAGGATTAACTTTGGTCCTACAGCTACATGAATATCTTCATCTCGACGTGGTGTCTCGTCGCCGCGGGTCTGGTGTTCTCCTTCCCCATGATCTATCTACGTGTTAGAGATACAACGGTGCTCGAGGATGAGGGCTTGTGCGTGGTCCTTCTTTGATTTGTCTATTTGTGATTGCTAAGTCTGTGTCGTGTACAGGATCAGGAGAGATCAGGGGCTGAATGATAATGACATGAAAGTAAAAGGGGTAGGTGAGGGGCATGGGAATGAAATGCCATGAGTTCTTGGGTATTCATGCGTGTGACGACTCAGAACATTGATAGAATATCAAGCTTAACTTGGGATTCATCGCGTACACGTTCGTGACACTTACTTAGCTACCATCCAGCGGTTGTCCAGTTTTGACCTAGGCTGCTACGAAACCAACGATACGAAGATAGTTAGTTGTGGTCTTCCATATTTTGAACACCAAACTTGTATTATAACGTACAGGAGCAGATCTTGCTCCATGTTGAGACAAAATACCTCCAACGTGTCAGGCATGACGCTCTAATGGTATAAACGATGGCCAATGCCACACATTGGGTATGGGATTCAAATACAGACGCGATAGGTGAAGCAAATCGTCACAGTTCCTCTGGCAGAACGGATGCATCTTTGTGCATCCTCGGAATTTCTATGATGTCATCCCCATTGTCGATATTACGACCCTCCTCGGTGATCGTGAACATGTCTCTCTGGTCAGTTGATGTGAGGCCCTCGTTATACATATGCTGAGACGTGAACTGGATGTCGGAATGTTCTCTTGATCGGATAGCGCTTTTGCTAGAAGATGATGCAGATGATGCAGAGCTGATCCATCCGTTCCCTTGGGCCTCGCGGTATATAATTAGAAGGGGGGCGATGAGCTGTGGCAGAGTTGATGTCGAAACGAGAATTATTTTTGTATGATACTACTCACTTGTACCTCTCCGAGGACTTGTAAGAACACGTTTGCAACAGGGCTTTTCGTGGCGAATGGGATCAAGAACAGTAAGGAGAAGATGGAGTAGATGGCGGCGCTTTCGACTATCATGGACGCGACATTTGTATGCTCTGCTACGTGTGCAGAACCTAATGAAGCCTGTGCCATGCGCTGACGATAGATGTATAGGCGCAGTACGATGAGGATGGTGACGATGATATTGATGACAAGCTCGAGGAAGACGTACGGGAGGGTGTAATTCACATTTGTGCCAGCAGCGTAGTACGGGGAGGATAACGGGGATGAGATCTGGAGGAGAAAGAGGATACCGAGGCCTGAGGAGAGAAATTTTGAGCAGAACATGAATGTGTAGAAGTGTACACTACTTACCGAAGGATGCGAGGAGCATGCTTCCTAGAATCATGACGATAGGCCATGGACAAGTTCCGCAATCTCGGTATATAATCACGCAGCGCCAAACCTACACTCGTGAGCAGGGACACATCACTCGTCTCGACCAAAACTCACCATGAGCGCTGCGGAACACCAATCTGCCAGGACAAAAGAGACATTCGAAATCTCATCCACATTGATGGAAAACATCTCGACCTCCCATGCACTGGGGCCACCTGGAAAGTTTCGATCGTCTACGAAGGCGAGTTGGGTGAATTTGAAGATGGAGCCCATAAAAAATGATCCTAGGGCGAACATGACACAGACATAGACGATAAAAAAGCAATTTCTAGTGTAATCTGCGTCTTTTACTCGCGTACGGTGCCATAAGGATCGCAGACAGAGCCAGAAAAGGGCGAGGACAACGCCATAGCCGGCGCCGGTCATGATGCTACCAGCCAGCCATGTTTTCTCGGCATAGAGCTGAGCGGGGGACTCATCAGGTGTGTAGGACATGACATACGGGGTTATGTAGCCTTGGGTGGTGGTTATTGATAGAGAAACTCGAAGAAGGAGCCCAAGAGAAACATGAGCGAAGACCGACGAATTCGAACTTGGTCGTGGCAGAATTTCAAAGGTTGCGCTCGAGAGTACCAGTAATTAACGCCGACTTGTTCTTGGCCCAAGCGGCACATCCAATGACCCACGGTTCCATCTGGCAAAATCATAGACCGACGCTCGTTTGATGCATTCATGTTGCCTTCATGGAAACATTCCTGTTATAACCGGGAGAAGCCCCTCGTATATTGTCATGTCGACGATGCCAGCAGAACTCGGATGTATACATGCAATTCTGCTGCAAAGTGCGATGATAACTGTGGCCTCAGACGAGTCTATGGACGACTCTGAGAACTAGAAACTGATCATGGGGGTAAAGAGTCAAGAACGTTATAATTATACATGACGTGCTCTATCAGTAAGGTTCCTGACTTGGGTTCATGACGACTTATTACATAATATTAGCACCACTCGATTACATTTTATTTCGCTCATTTTATTTTTTGCGTATATTGGCGAATCTATAATAATAATAAATAAATCTATAAAGTAAGGGAGATCTTAAAAAGTAAGGGAGAAGGGTGTGGGGGAAGGGGTGGGAGACGGGTATTCCGCGTAGCGCACATGGTGTCGCCAGCGTCGGTTTTTTCGGTTACAAGCCGCTTGGAATGCTTATTTCGCTAAGGTTGCTGAAAAAGGGATCCCATGTGGTTCTGTCAAGCGGAGTTTAAATTTGCGAAAACCATTGTCCCTTACTATACGAGCTCACTGTCCAAAATTGGGAATTTGTAAAAATTGAGCCACAATGGGATTGGCAGGTGCTCACTGGCCCTTCATTTTGCACAACAACAATGAATTTTATATGTACTGCAACTGTGAATACATAATAAATAGTAAAAAATTGAAGGACAACAAGGGATTTTGGGATTGTTGTGGGGAAAAGAGAAAAGAGAACACCAAGCAAGTAGAAAAATGTGAAAAATGCAAAATGCAAAATGCCAAAATGTGAAAATGCAAAAATGCGAAAATATAAAGATGGCAAAATTGGCAATGGGTAAACAGGAGAATGGGAGGATGGAGAATGGAGAAATGGGGTGAATAGGGAGATGGGAGGATGGGAGGATGACAGGGGGATGGGAGGACAATGAGAGGATGAGAGGACCAGAGGAGGACAAGAGGACAACAAGACATGGGACAATGGGACACAGGACATGGGACAACAGGACACGGGACAATGGGAGATGGGACAACGGGACACAGGACAATAGGACACGGGACAACAGGTCATGGGACACAGGTCATGGGACAACAGGACACAGGACAATAGGACACAGGACAACAGGTCACGTGACACAGGTCATAGGACAACGGGACATGGGACAATAGGTCACAGGACACGGGTCATGGGACAATGGGACACAGGACAATGGGACATGGGACACGGGACAGTGGGACATGGGACATGGGACAACAGGACAACAGGACACAGGACACAGGAGATGGGAGATGAGAGATGGGAGAATTGAGGGGAAAGGCATGAGTCAGTAGCAAGACACAAACAGTTTGACTGAAGGTTACCTGGGACACTGGCTTGCATCCCGCTGGCCGAGGCACGAGGCCACGGGATCGCAAGCCAGTGTCCCAGGTAACCTTCAGTCAAACTGTTTGTGCAACATCCCATAACTAAAACAAAACTATATAATGTAAGAAATTATTGATTTGTTATAATTAAATAATATGTAGACACAGTGAGACAAGGCACCGAAGGTGCCTCCAGCAGAGCACAAAGTGCTCTGCTTGCTTCCTGTGCCGAAGGCACAACGGGCTTGGGCTAGTCTTAAAAAGTAAGGGAGAAGGGAGGGGGGGAATGTGGGAGGATTTGGGCATTTTCGCGTAGCCCACATGGTGTCGGCAGTGTCGGTTGTTTCGGTTGCGTCGGTTGCGTCGGTTGTTTGAATCCCTTCTCCCTTGGAGCGCTGAAAAAGGGAATGCCATGTGGTTCTGTCAAGCGGAGTTTGAATTTTGCGCAAACCTTCGTCCGTTAGTATGTAAGGGTTGACTGATTTGGCAGGTGGCTCCAACAACAATGATGTATATGTACTGTAATTGTGTATACATATAAATGTAGCCACAATAGGATAGAAAAAGAACACCAAGCAAATAGAAAAATATGAAAAATGCGAAAATGCGAAAATGTGAAAGTGTGAAAATGCAAAAATGCAAAAATATAAAGATGGGAAAAATGGGCAATGGGTAAACATGGGAATGGGAAGATAGAGAATGGAGAAATGGGGTGAATAGGGAGATGGGAGGATGGGAGGATGACAGGGGGACGGGAGGACAATGAGAGGATGAGAGGATAAGAGGACAAGACTACAGGAGGACAAGATGATGGGAGGATAATGGGAGGACAATAGGAGGATGGGAGATGGGAGGACATGACAATGGGACACAGGACAATGGGACAATGGGACACGGGACACGGGACACGATCCTGCTGGCCGAGGCACGAGGCCACGGGATTGCAAGCCTGTGTCCCAGGTAACCTTCAGTCAAACTGTTTGTGCAACATCCCATAGCTAAAACAAAACTATATAATATTTTTTAAATGTAAGATGTAAGAATTTATTTATTTCACAAAATTAAATAATATGTAGACACAGTGAGGCAAGGCACCTTTGGTGCCTCCAGCAGAGCATGAAATGCTCTGCTTGCTTCCTGTGCCGAAGGCACAATGGGCTTGGACTCGTCTATAAAGTAAGGGAGAACGGTATGGGGGAAGGGGTGGGACGATTTGGGCATTTTCGCGTAGCCCACATGGTGTCGGTTGTTTCGGTTGTTTTCGGTTGCGTCGGTAAGGTCGCTGAAAAAAGGATCCCATGTGGTTCTGTCAAGCGGAGTTTGAATTTGAAAAAAACCGTTGTCCCTTACTATACGAGCTCACTGTCCAAACGTGGGAATTTGTAAAAATTGAGCCACAATGGGATTGGCAAGTGCTCACTGGCCCTTCATTTTGCACAACAACAATGAATTTTATATGTACTGCAACTGTGAATACATAATAAATAGTAAAAATTGAAGGACAACAAGGGATTTTGGGATTTTTGTGGGGAAAAGAGAAAAGAGAACACCAAGCCAGTAGAAAAATGTGAAAAATGGAAAAATGCGAAAATATAAAGATGGCAAAAATTGGCAATGGGTAAACAGGAGAATGGGAGGATGGAGAATGGAGAAATGGTAGGCAACAGAGAGATGGGAGAACAATGGGACAATGGGAGGACAATGGGAGGATGGGAGATGGGAGGACAGGACAATGGGACATAGGACAACAGGACATGGGACATGGGATACAGGACAATGGGACATGGGACAACAGGACAATGGGACAACAGGACAACAGGACACGGGACAATGGGACATGGGAGAACAGGACAACGGGACACAGGACACAGGACACGGGACACGGGACACGGGACAATGGGACATGGGACATGGGACAATGGGACACGGGACAACAAGACAATGGGACATGGGACAAGATAATTGGGAGGAAGTGTATGAGTCAATAGCATGACACAAAGAGTTTGACTGAAGGTTACCTGGGACACTGGCTTGCATCCCGCTGGCTGAGGCACGAGGCCACGGGATCGCAAGCCAGTATCCCAGGTAACCTTCAGTCAAACTCTTTGTGCAACATCCCATAACTAAAACAAAACTATATAATATTTTTTAAATGTAAGATGTAAGAATTCATTTATTTCACACAACTAAATAATATGTAGACACAGTGAGGTAAAGCACCAAAGGTGCCTTCAGCATCTATAAAGTAAGGGAGAACGGTATGGGGGAAACCGTGTGAAACGCGTATTCCGCGTAACGCACATGGCGTCGTCAGTATCGATTGCGTCGCTTGCGTCGGTTGTTTGAATCCCTTCTCCCTTGGAGCGCTGAAAAAGGGAATGCCATGTGGTTCTGTCAAGCGGAGTTTGAATTTTGCGCAAACCTTCGTCCGTTAATATGTAAGGGTTGACTGATTTGGCAGGTGGCTCCAACAACAATGATGTATATGTACTGCAATTGTGTATACATAAAAATGTAGCCACAATAGGATAGAAAAAGAACACCAAGCAAATAGAAAAATATGAAAAATGCGAAAATGTGAAAGTGTGAAAATGCAAAAATATAAAGATGGGAAAATTGAGCAATGGGTAAACATGGGAATGGGATGGGAAGATGGAGAATGGAGAAATGGGGTGAATAGGGAGATGGGAGGATGGGAGGATGACAGGGGGATGGGAGGACAATGAGAGGATGAGAGGACAAGAGGAGGACAAGAGGACAGGACTACAGGAGGACAAGACAATGGGAGGACAATGGGAGGATGGGAGATGGGAGGACATGACAATGGGACACAGGACATGGGACACGGGACACGGGACATGGGACACAGGACATGGACACGGGACACAGGACACAGGACAATGGGACAATGGGACACAGGAGATGGGAGATGAGAGATGGGAGAATTGAGGGGAAAGGCATGAGTCAGTAGCAAGACACAAACAGTTGACTGAAGGTTACCTGGGACACTGCTTGCGATCCCGTGGCCTCGTGCCTCGGGCCAGCAGGATGCAAGCCAGTGGTCCAGGTAACCTTCAGTCAAACTGTTTGTGCAACATCCCATAACTAAAACAAAACTATATAATGTAAGAAATTATTGATTTGTTATAATAAATATAGTAGACACAGTGAGACAGGCACCGAAGGTGCCTCCAGCAAGCACAAAGTGCTCTGCTTGCTTCCTGTGCCGAAGGCACAACGGGCTTGGGCTAGTCTATAAAGTAAGGGAGAATGGTATGGGGGAAGGGGTGGGACGATTTGGGCATTTTCGCGTAGCCCACATGGTGTCGGTTGTTTCGGTTGTGTCGGTTGTTTCGGTTATCAGACCTTTTAGGAATTTTCGCGTGCTTTTCATTTTCGGAGTTCAATTTCCCTACGAGTTTCGAAACCCTTGCAATCTGAACACCTCTTTTCCCCCCCATCTATTCCCTCACATACTACTGTTGAAATTGTTGAATACCATCTCCCCAGTGATTATTTGTAAATTTGTAGTGAAATTCCCCTCCTGGGGTAAGCTTTACTTATTTAAATACCAAAATAACTTGAAAAATTCAAAAAAAATTAGTGATTTTCGCTTTTCTGCTGTGTTTTGGACCGCATTTTGGACGATTTGGACCTCCCTTGGACCTCCCTTGGACCCCTGGACCCCCCTGGACCCCCCTGGACCCTTTTGGAGAGCAGGTTTGTGTGGTGTGTTTGTTGTTTGTTTCTGGGCCCAAATCCCACGGAGGAACGGGGGAAATTGGGTATACAAGACGAACGTGCGTGGAGTCTTGCGGGCGTCTTCTGCAGTTGTCAAAGACTGTCCTGTGAGATCTCCGTGTCAAGTCCTACCTCCCTGGCTGCCTGTTTTTACGGGTGTTTGCCGGTTGCTATCAGCTTTTGCTGGGACCTCTGATAGCACTACAGTGCAGAGATTTGGTTGGCGGGACGCTTTTTTGCGTTGAGTCTGACTGGGGTGTTCTATCTGGCAGTTGCTCACAGTTGCCTTCCTATCCCCTGGGATAATATCTCGGACAGCATTTGTTGTCTTCAGCACTGTCATACGTCGATTTCCTGACGCGATCCTGACCTCGGGAGGCTCAGACTTCTTCGACCACCCACACACACCCACTTTGTTGGATTCCGACCTATGTACGTAATGTATCTCTCATGTCTTCCTCAACTAATTGTGCTGCAGTGGTGTTTCTATCCTGTCCATTGCCAGATTTTGCCTCATTTTTCGATTTTGTTGCTACGTACTGCCATGTTCGTATATCATTTATTAATTTTTATCGAGTTCTGCTAATCAATTTCCCCTTAGGCTTCCTTCCACTCCACCTACTTCCCCTCAACGAGCCCAGTCTGCTGCACGTCATGCTGAGAGAAATCAACGTAATCTTGGCTCGCCTCCTGCACGACGTGTACCGCAAAATGATCCTGCCCCTGTAGCACCAGATGCTCCCCATATGGTATGTGTATTTTGATTGAAAACTTTGACTGTTGCTGACATATCCTATTCAGAATATTCCTCATATGCTAGGAAATTTAAATCATGCTCAGATCCCTGTGCAGAGATTTCCTGGAATTCCACGAAATGCAATTGAGCGTCATGAGGCGCATCGTCAGTGGCGTGCTCATCACCCACTACCACCCCCACCTGCTCCAGGCTTTGGCTATTTCCTCCTGGTCCTCCTCCTCCCATTGTCTATCCTCCAGGATTTGGTGGCTATCACCTCCTGCTCCTGCTGTGTTCCTGCCCTGCCCCAGCTCCTGCCTGTCCCTGCCCCAGCTCCTGCTCCTGTCTACCCTGCAGCTCAAATGCCGATGTATGGTGCTGTATATTATGAGGGTGCAGCTCGCCTCAAAACATGCAGAAGGCCCATCCAATTCCTCATGAGCCTGGTGCTCAGGGAGTACGTGTCGACCGTAACTTCGATCTCATGGAAAATTTCAATCGACTTCATGAGCAACGTCGAAGGCAAAGACATAATAGACGAGGTCCTGCCCCCAATCCACCACCTCCTGATCTGCCTCCTGCTCCTTTTAATCCTCCCAATCCTCCTCAACCTCAACCTCAACCTCTTCCTCCTCACCCTCTTCCTCCTCAACCTCAACCTCAACCTGATTACGCTCAGTTTAATGTCCAGTTTCATCACCATTTGCAAATCTTGCAAAATCAGGTTGAAGATATAGAAGATCCATATCTTTGCCAACTCAGGGAGGAAATGATACAGCGAGAAGCACAGGAGGCTCATCGTCAGCAACAGCTTCGTGAACAGTTGCAGCGACAAGCACAGCAGGCTCATCAGCAGCAACAGCTTCGTGAACAGTTGCAGCGACAAGCACAGGAGGCTCACCAGCGGCAACAGCTTCAGCAACAGTTGCAGGATCGTCAGGCTCAAGAGATGCATAGGCAAGCACAGATTTTGCAAGCCCAACAACAAGCACTCTTGCGAGCACAGGAAGAGGAAGCACGTCATCATGAAATAGCTCAGCAGGAGCATGAGCGTCATCTTCAGGCAGAGCAACGCAGGCTTGCATATGAGGCACGTATGGAGGATGCTTGGCAGGACTATCACAATCCAGGATCACAGGAGCAGCATGACCAGGATGAGGAGAGAAGGAGAGCTCAGGAGCATGAACGTCGTCAACAGGAAAATCCAGAGGATGAGCAACCACCACCAGCACCACCACAGAACATTCCTATTCCTATTCAACAACCACCTCATAATGCTCCTGTTCCTCCTGGAGGTCAACCATATGCAGAGCCTATCAATCATCACACTCTTGGTCCTCTCACTGTAGAGTGTCCCAACTGTCATGCCTGCCACTTTGCAACTGAAAGACTCACCAACTCCTCTGCACGTAATCCAAAATTTGGCATGTGTTGCTTGCAGGGCCAAGTTCATCTCCCACCCCTCCTACCATGGCCTCCTGAGCTCCAGCAGTTGTATCAACAGCGTGAATTTGTCACCAATATTCGTCAGTACAACAGTACTGTGGCATTCACCTCTGTTGGTGTTAAAGTCGATGACCTTGCTCTTCGAGGCTCTGGCCCAAGCTCCTTTCGCATCCATGGATCTCTCCATCACCTCATGGGAAGTCTTATGCCTGGAGAAGCTCAACAGCCTGCCTATGCTCAGCTTTACGTCTTTGATGCAGAGCATGCCACCGATGTTCGTGTTGACAGAAATCGCAATCTCAATCCTCAGACCCTCAGACAACTCCATGATATGCTCTACAGACACCATCCCTATGCTCAACTTTACAAGGCAGCCTATCAAGTCATGATAGAGAAGCCTCCAGAGCAGCACAGAGATGTTCAAGTACGCATTCACTTCAAGCCAGGCAGTGATGGTCGAAGATACAATCTTCCTACTTCCAATGAGATTGCTGCCATCATTCCTGGAGATGGATCTGAGGACGTTTCTGATCAACGTGACATTGTATTGCGACTCCAAGGTGGTCAGCT